>NC_138772.1:449128567-449258567 GCF_965119305.1 Pelophylax lessonae
AGAGTTTTAGGGTCACAGGCTGCTCCAAAATTATCAGTAACAACAATCGGAGGACATACTTCTCAATAGTCTTCCAAAAGCAGCTTTCTGAAGATAGCAGGGAATGGCCAGTATATCCAGGACCCTACAGCTGCAGTCTATAAAGCCACTTCTGGCACTCAATTCCCTTATGGCACTTGCACAAATCTTAGTCCCCAGCACGGTCTTTACTGAAAGTGGCCCAGGAGCTGTCTGCCACCCAGCATCTGCAGGTAGATCCTCAGTGAAGGAGATTAAGTCGATCCTTCTCAAGACAAGAACTGCAGTGCAGTGCCCTTCAGCAAATGCAATCCTCTGGCAAACTTCTCCAGGCTCCTTAGCTCAGAAGTTGCTGAGGCCCAGGCTGCAGTTTCTTGTCATAGCAGAGCTGGCTCCATGGGGGAAGTAGCCCCAAGAGAACTGGAACCCTCCTTTAAAGGAAAAGAACACTTGGTTCAGGCATACTGTATGTTTATCATCTCCCCAGCTGGCCTCTGTATGCCCCCTTTCAGGGATTGGCTGGGACATGATAAATATTTAAGTGATCATTTGAATCTTCTAGCCCTATGCTCTGGAAACAGGTGGGAGCAATCAAACTCTCAGCCCAGAAAAACCCCAAGCAGACCAACATAATCTATTACTACTATATTCACTACAATGGAGAAAAAAAAAAAAGCGAGTTACCTTGCATCCTAAGTAGTAGGGGGAGCTACAGGCACAACACATGCAGTGTTCTTGCTCAGATTTTCCAATTTGCTTTTTCCCTGTCTCTAGAACTGCTATATTACCGCCTCTATGCCTGTCCCCATTCCAGGGGGAACAGGAGTCAACTGATTGTAATTTGGATGGGTGTAGAATGTCTAAAGCGGCAGTTTATAATGTCAAGAGGAGCGATGGGGGAAAGTAGAGGTAGCTGAATGTGAAACATAAGAAGAGGAGGAAGAGTGGAAGCTGTTCAAGGACCAGGGTCGGAGAACGGCTGTGTGGGAGCTGATCTTAGGCTTTTGGAGAATAGGCAGAATAAGCAGTTTGTAGTGAAGGGGGAGAAGAAGAGCAGCAACAGATCTTTGCATAAGTTGAATGTAGAAGAGGAAACTGAGGTAAACTAGAGCTGATACTGAACCCCATACCCCCCTATCTTGGAATCCCAATCTCTACCCATCATAAGGGTGGTACCGGACATGGTAACTTTTTGACTATTTCAGGCCCGTATCAAAAGGAGGAACCCTACATCACTCCCTGACGTAGTTTTAACACGTATGCATTGTTTCCTCATCAATCCCCTAAACTATATCAGAGCTATATATAATATTAAGAGGGATGGCCTATACAGAAAGACCACCCTTTAAATGGACCCGGGAACAGGCTCTGGGAAGGCAGCCGTCGGAATACTAATGGGCTAAGGCATATACTCTAATACACCCTTTATACTTGTCAAACTACTATCAAGAAACATTTCATCCAGGTGCTACAGATGCCCAGCCATCTTGCAAAAGATGCTCCCATCATCTTCTTATACCTGCTGGAGATGTCAACGAGAACAGGAGAATTATCTCCACATCTGGTGGAACTGCACAAATATTACATTTTTTCTTGAATTCCATCTTCCAGATATACAATAAAATGCAATTGTTAAATTTAACAGGCACATCAGAGTTAGTTTTACCCTCTGTGCGCCCAAGCTCTTTGAGATCTATAAAAAGAGAAATCTTAAGACACTGCCTAGTAGGGGCCCATACAATAGAAGACACTATACCACCATATACCATAACTTTCTTCCTGGGCTGCAATCATGAATAACCTGATAGCAGGAGACAGAATGGACCTATTCTGCCACATATAGTTGAGCTGGCCCATGTTAAGATCCTCCAAGATATTTTAAAACCTCATGACATTTTAATCAACAATACCACTCTGAGTTAAAGGAGATGTATTGAGTTAAAAAAAAATCCAAACCTATATACTCACCTCCATGCTGCAGCACTGCTGTGATGCTGCAACTGTTCCCTGCGGACTCTAAGTCTAAGAACTGAGCGATCACATGACCACTGATCGCTAAGCTCTCAGTTTGCTCTGAGGAGAGAGCAGTGACTGTCAGTCACCGCGCTCTGCTCTGCCCCTCCAGCACTCACTGGAGTGCTGGGCAGAAGAGGGTGCGGAAGTGGCTGGCTCAGGCTCTCAGGTGCGCACTGAGAGGCTGAGCCAGCTGTCATTCAGACATCTGGGGGGATCTCTACATTATTTTCAGGATCCTTTCAGAGCCTGGAGCTGATCTGAAATGGCAGCCAAAAGCATCCTTTACCCCGCTGTTGGCTGATTCTCTGTCACAGGAGTTCACAAGTCAGTGCATTTCTGTGACCCACAGGAGAAGCATTGCCAAAAAAGCTTTGGTCATACTTCTCTTTTAACATGGTACCTATACCCTTATCATAAATAGCAATATCTGTCACATTTTGCACTACTTATACTTACCATACACATCTACTTCTAGTATGTTTTCAGAGGTGAGGGAGACAGTACAGAGCCTTGATCCTGGGAAATCTGAGGTTCACAAATACCACAAGAATGGTCTCTTGCACAGTGCTCAAGCACAGAATGTGGGATCAAAAACTTTCCCATGATCCCAAAAGAAAGCTCTAAGTTGCTTCACCATAATCTAGTAGTAGGATAAATTATTTTTCTGTTTTTTTTATTTTTTATTTTTATTCAGATAGTGGAGTTTTAGATCATAAGCAGACCTTGCATTTTTATCTTTACGAAAGATCCACCTTAAAATGGCACTAAACTCTGGAAAAAAATATTTTCCAGTATGTATTGTAAACTCAAATAATACCTTTTATTGGTATCAACTTCCTCCAGATTTCTTTTTTTTTTTTTTTTTTCTGCTGTTGTGATCTGACTCCTTAAAAGACGGTGGCTACATTTTTTCTTTGTGATCTGACTTCCTGTTAGACGGTGGCTACCTTTTTTTTCTGTGATCTGACTTCCTGTTAGACGGTGGCTACCTTTGTTTTCTGTGATCTGACTTCCTGTTAGACGGTGGCTACCTTTGTTTTCTGTGATCTGACTTCCTGTTAGATGGTGGCTACGTTTGTTCCCTGTGATCTGACTTCCTGTTAGACAGTGGCTACGGTTGTCAGGGTCCGGACTGGTAGCAGGAGCGGTGCAGGGAGTGGATCCGCTGTGTCAGTGAGGGATTGGCGTGGACCGTACCAGAGGATCAGTTCTAAGTAGTTACTGGTTTTCACCAGAGCCCGCCGCAAGGCGGGATGGGCTTGCTGCGGCGGTAACTACCAGGTCGTGTCCTCTGGTAGCGGCTCTACCTCACCGACTGCTGATATAGGTGTAGTACAAGAGGGACAGGCAGAGGCGTAGTCAGACGTAGCAAAGGTCAGGGCAGGCAGCACAGGTTCAGAGGCGGTAGTCGTTAGCAAAGGGTTAGGCAACAGGCAAAGGATAACACAGGTAACGCTTTCACTAAGGCAACAAGGCAACAAAGATCCGGCAAGGGCAAGAAGGGGCAGGTCACTTATATATGAAACAGGAAACAGAGAACAGGAAACAGAGAACAGGAAACAGGAAGGGAGGTTTGGGCCAGGCACCAATTACTGGTGCACTGGCCCTTTATATTTCAAACAGCCGGCGCGCGCGCGCCCTATGGTGCAGGGACGCGCACACCGGGAACCACGTGAGAGGGGAACGGAGGAGAGAGCCGGAGCGGGCACAGGTGAGTGGATCTGGGACGAACGCCGCGAGCGCTCCGGTCCAGGAGCAGGGATCGGAGCGCTCAGCGTTACAACGGTTGTTCTCTGTGATCTGACTTCCTTTTAGACGGTGGCTACATTTGTTCCCTGTGATCTGACATTCTGTTAGACGGTGGCTACCTTTGTATCACTGCTACCTGATCTTGTTCACTCTCCAGATGGACTATAGACAATGGTGTTTGTAGTGTGCATTGGGCAGTACATATGACAGCTACTAACGTAAACTGTTCATTCCAATTTCCAAACAAATAGAAATAAGGGGGAAAAAGGAGAGGTTCGGTTTTTCATTGAGGATGTTACAAGGAGACTGAAAAACACAGTAAGAAATGATTTTATGAAAAATAGATCACAGAGATATAAATGAATATTTTTGGATAGTAAGGATACTGTTTAGTGTCACTTTAAAAGAAAACGAAAGAAAAAAGTGAATATACTATATAAAAACTATTTTATATGTAGCTTCTACAGTCCTATATAAAAGTAAAATATCTGTCCTCACATGTTATTAATCATTAGATCCAGCATGAAGTCAGTTCAGAATCCAACTTTCAAACAGATTATATCACAAAGACTAGTATGTGTTTTCCCTGCCGATTGTAACGTGACAACACTTTTATAGAGCAGTTAAACATGAGCTTGACATCTCAGTGCTATTATTTGGAAATACCTGAATTTTCATTTGTAAGACCAAAGAAAAGTAAACTTAGCATGTAGATGACAGGTTAAACATTAAGCAGTAAACCTTCAGGCCAATCCTCAGCTGTTCAAATTCTGTTTTAACGTAACTATTGACATAGAGTGCAACGTAGCTCTGCTAACCTCCTGCACTCAGGGCATTTTACATATCATAGACAAGCTTTGCTCAACCTTTTTCACCTGGAGGAACCCTTGAAGTAACTTTCCAGGTTTAAGGAACCCCTACTGACAAATACTATATCAAAAGGATCACATTACACATTTTTATTACATTATGATGGTCACTGGGAAAAATTATCCTTATATCTGTGGTCATTGGGAATATTCCCCCCCTACAGATAACTAAAAAGATCATTGTTCATAGTAGTTACTCACCTGAGAGGCAGAAGTTGCTTAAGATACACCTGGCAAACTCTGGAGGAACCCTAGTTGAGAAAGGCTCACAATGACATTTAGGCACTTGTCCGTCTCAATAAACTTTTTTTGTTTTTGTTGATATTTGGGTACAGCCATGTACGGAACTATTGGTGTGAATTAGAATTTTGAGCAGGGGACAGCTCTAGTCTCTGCTAACGTTTATAACTCTATAGTAGAAAAAGAAAGTTCCCTTCCTCCATAAAGAATAACCCTAAAGTTCTGTGCCTCTTCTACCGTAGTTACATTGTGCTCATTTTAATGAAGTCCAAATGACCTTAAATTGGTTCTAAAGGCTCAGGGTTTTTACCTTTATGCATTCTATGCATGAAGGTTAAAAAAACCTTCTCTGTGTAACTGTCCCCAGTCCATTAACAATCACAGCTGTCAATCACAGCCAGTGAGCCAATGAGGAGAAAGGGGGCGGAGCCGAGCCATGGCTATGTGTGTGAATGGATACGCAGAGCCGTGGCTCGGGAACAAGCTGCAGCAAGCTGCTTGCCCTGGGGACACTGGGCAGGAGGGAGGGGCCAGGTGCGCCGGCGAGGGACTCAAGAAGAGGAGGATCTGGGCTGCTCTGTGCAAAACTACTGCACAGAGCAGGTAAGTATAAATTGTTTATTATTTGTTTTTAATTTTAAAAAAAGTCTTTAACCGCTTGCCGACCGCCGCAAGTAGATTTACTGCAGCGGTCAGCCCCTGCCAGGCAGAGTGACGTTAATTAACGTCACTAGCCTGGGAGGGTCTGGGGAGCGAGCGCGCGCCCGCGGAGGCGCGCTCCCGCGCGGTCACGGACCCCCCCGCGCGTGTGACCAGCGGACCCGATGTCCGCCGGCCACTCGGCGATCGTCGGGGGAGAGGGAGAATGTCAGGCAGCTTGTGTAAACAAGCTGCCTGTCATTCTCCTCGCTGTAAAGACACTGATCACACGGATCTAGTATGTAGATCCGTTGATCAGTGTCCTTACAGCTAGAGCCACAGCCAATCACAGTAAGAATCACGCCCCTAGGGACACACACAGCCCCTCCCTCCCAAATAAAGTTAACCCCTTCACTGCCAGTGTATTTTTACAGTAACAGTGCATATGTATAGCACTGATTACTGTAGAAATGTCACTGGTAACCCCAAAAGTGTCAAAAATGTCAGTCAAGGGTCCGATCTGTCCGCCGCAATGTCGCAGTACCGCAAAAAAAGGTTGCGTCGCACCCTAGGTTGCGTGCCTAGTCCTGATTTGGACAACAGAACACCTCCCCTTCTCCACATATTTATTACATTGAGGGTGTTTTATAGTCCCCAGAATAAACCTAATCAGGGCTGAAATCACTGTTTGGGATTTCACTGCAGCAGAGGGTCATTGGATTTTATGGATTCTGTACTTAGTGTTTTAAAAAAAAATACTTGGGGAAATGTGCAAGTCCTGGAGAGAGATGCACCTAAAATGATGGATCATTATGAATCTGGAACCCTTAGCTAAACCAGAAAACAATTGTCACACCCAGAAGTAAACTGTATTGTGTGTAATTATATATTTTTGCACGTTTCTATTAGCCCTCATGCAAACAGGACGTTTTGCAAACTCCTAGAAGCCTTTCCTCCTGGCAGCAGCATTTTGGCAGAAAAAAAGCCTGATACTTGTAAAAGTGTCTAAAGCTTCTACAAGTAATTAGGTGCAATTACAGGCATCAAGAGCTTGGGCATTAATTTGTTTCACTGGCCAGAAATCTGCCCATTAAATTAAATAACGTTAGAGTGCTAAGTGCGCCTAGCATTAACAGTTGTTTAAGCACGTTCAGATGCATTTAGCAGTGTTTAGCAGCATAAATCATTTTTCTGCCCAAACTCTGCTACTCCTGGACACACTGGCAGTGCCCCCCCCCCCCCCCCCTCTTCTAAAAGTCTCTACCACTAAATGCTGCTAAAAGTCTATGTACGTCCCTGGAAGCAGCTGCAAAAACGTCAAGGTGCATGAGGCCTAAATAATGACATCTTTAAACCTTAACTCCAGACAGTTTTTCTTTAGTTTGAGGGAGCTGTGGGGAAGAGTTACATTTTTTGTCAGGTTTTCATTTCTATCTGTAACCCCACTGGGGACATATTCCCTCACTTCCTGTCTCTGTAACACCCGTACAAGAAAAAGATGGTGTGGATTTCACTGACAGAAAGGTGCAAATAGCAATAAAGACACAGTCAGAAGTTCTTACCCTTCCCCACTCTACTAAATATATATTTTTTTACATTTTCAGAGTCCATTAAGGGACACATATTGACCTTTTTTAAGTAACTTAGGTTATGTAGTCTCCTTCAAGAGAAATTAATACTAGGCACACAGAAAGCTAAAGGCTGGCCTTCTTTGGGCTACAACCCCTCAAAACCGCAAACTTGCTCAGTTATAGCAAGCGGTGCAAAGAGTGAGCAATTGCATATAAATGGAGTGAGCTGTGTCCCTTTATGCACTCAATGACAAAAGAAAAGTAGTTTGAGTACAATAATCCTATTTTCTCTATCATCTATTGAGGGACACAGCTTTATGATATTTAAGCAACCTAGGGACATCCAAAAGCAGTCCAAACAGCGGGGTGTACACATCAAAACAAACACTGGTGAACAGACCCAACAAGAGAAAACCAAGGCAAATAGCAGTCCAAAGGCAATATCATAACATTGATCTTATAGAACATATGTACAGATGACCGGATTGCAGTGTTTCTGATCTATGCACAGAGGTCTGAGGACTAAAAGCCAAAGAAGAACTTACTGCCTTAGGAGTGTGGACTTTTACGGGAAAAAGAAGCACTTTACCTTGCAACTCATAGACAACAGGCACCTGTTAAAACTACTTGGAAATAGTATACTGGAAAATTAAGTGCTTCTTTTAGGACCTTCTAGGACAGTGATGGCGAACCTTTTTGAGCCTGAGTGCCCAAACTGCGACACAAAACCAACTTATATATTTCAAAGTGCCAACATCCATCGCCATGCAGCACATCGCCATGCAGCACATCGCACAACTCCATCATACTGTAAATTTCTAGTACATAATATGTATTGCCCTTCAGCTCACAACTCTGTTGTCCGGCCACATCACATCAGTGAGCTGCCCATTACACATCGTCATGTAACTCATAGCACACCTCCTCACCATACACCCACCCTCCATACAGCTCATGGCACACTTTCCTCTTCATCACACATCTGGTCCCCCCTTTGCAGCTCACCACCCCCTCCCCCCTCTGCTGTTGTACGGCAGTGGTGCAGTGACACTCAAGTAGCCCATCATGCTCCCTCTGCCCACACACCCATAGCAAACGCCCATAGCACAGAGCACGGTCACATGGCGCAGCTAATTACCATCAGCTCCGAACTGATCTCTGGGCTTTCTCCCCTATGGATTGAAGCAGCTGCATTCGGCAACCTCCGGGCAAACAAATTCCAACTTCTCTTCCTACGCCCTCTAGTCGATTGGCTGTTCATTCAATAAACGAGGGAGGTGATTGGCTGCCCAGTTGATTGGCTGTTCATCCCTCGGCTGGGGGAGGTGATTGGCTGCCCTTCCTGCCAGTCTTATTTGGTTCCAAAGCTTTTCGCCAAAGAGTTGTGCTCTGAGTCAAAGTGCTGTGAGTGATCTGGAGGAGGAATGGCAGTGCTGGGACAGTGCATGGACACTGGGCGCTATTTCCTCTCAGTGAAGTGTGTAGAGTTTTTGTGTGCCCGGAACTGCTCAGAAAACTATAGCTCGCGTGCCCAGGGAGAGGGCTCTGCGTGCCAGCAGTGGCACGCGTGCCATAGGTTCACCATCACTGTTCTAGGATAACAAACAGGGAATCCATGTGCCTAAACGAAGAGTTGGCTGAAAAATAAACCTTGATGCCCTTGACCACATCCAGGTAATAGAGAGAGATCTCTCTGGGTGAACTAGTAGTGAATACAAGTAGGGCAACACAATATCCTCATTAAGGTGAAAAGCGGGTAACACTTTGGTAAAAAGGAGGCCTAACAGAGGTAGCAATGCTTAGAACCACTTAAATATATTAATTAATTATCAAATTACCAGCAAGAGGACACTGAAGGGAAACACACAGGGCAGATACAGTGGGTACGGAAAGTATTCAGACCCCCTTAAATTTTTCACTCTTTGTTATATTGCAGCCATTTGCTAAAATCATTTAAGTTCATTCTTCTTCCTCATGAATGTACACATAGCACCCCATACTGACAGAAAAACACAGAATTGTTGACATTGTTGCAGATTTATTAAAAAAGAAAAACTGAAATATCACATGGTCCTAAGTATTCAGACCCTTTGCTGTGACACTCATATATTTAACTCAGGTGCTTTCCATTTCTTCTGATCATCATTGAGATGGTTCTACACCTTCATTAGAGTCCAGCTGTGTTTGATTATACTGATTGGACTTGATTAGGAAAGCCACACACCTGTCTATATAAGACCTTCCAGATCACAATGCATGTCAGAGCAAATGAGAATCATGAGGTCAAAAGTAACTGCCTGAAGAGCTCAGAGACAGAATTGTGGCAAGGCACAGATCTGGCCAAGGTTACAAAAAGATTTCTGCTGCACTTAAGGTTCCTAAGAGCACAGTGGCCTCCATAATCCTCAAATGGAAGACGTTTGGGACGACCAGAACCCTTCCTAGAGCTGGCCGTCCGGCCAAACTGAGCTATCGGGGGAGAAGAGCCTTTGTGAGAGAGGTAAAGAAGAACCCAAAGATCACTGTGGCTGAGCTCCAGAGATGCAGTCAGGAGATGGGAGAAAGTTGTAGAAAGTCAACCATCACTGCAGCCCTCCACCAGTCGGGGCTTTATGGCAGAGTGGCCCGACGGAAGCCTCTCCTCAGTGTAAGACACATGAAAGCTCGCATGGAGTTTGCTAAAAAACACCTGAAGGACTCCAAGATGGTGAGAAATAAGATTCACTGGTCTGATGAGACCAAAATAGAACTTTTTGGCCTTAATTCTAAGCGGTATGTGTGGAGAAAACCAGGCACTGCTCATCACCTGTCCAATACAGTCCCAACAGTGAAGCATGGTGGTGGCAGCATCATGCTGTGGGGGTGTTTTTCAGCTGCAGGGACAGGACGACTGGTTGCAATCGAGGGAAAGATGAATGCGGCCAAGTACAGGGATATCCTGGACAAAAACCTTCTCCAGAGTGCTCTGGATCTCAGACTGGGCCGAAGGTTTACCTTCCAACAAGACAATGACCCTAAGCACACAGCTAAAATAACAAAGGAGTGGCTTCACAACAACTCCGTGACTGTTCTTGAATGGCCCAGCCAGAGCCCTGACTTAAACCCAATTGAGCATCTCTGGAGAGACCTAAAAATGGCTGTCCACCAACGTTTACCATCTAACCTGACAGAACTGGAGAGGATCTGCAAGGAGGAATGGCAGAGGATCCCCAAATCCAGGTGTGAAAGACTTGTTGCATCTTTCCCAAAAAGACTCCTGGCTGTATTAGATCAAAAGGGGGCTTCTACTAAATACTGAGCAAAGGGTCTGAATACTTAGGACCATGTGATATTTCAGTTTTTCTTTTTTAATAAATCTGCAACAATGTCAACAATTCTGTGTCTTTCTGTCAGTATGAGGTGCTATGTGTACATTCATGAGGAAGAAGAATGAACTTAAATGATTTTAGCAAATGGCTGCAATATAACAAAGAGTGAAAAATTTAAGGGGGTCTGAATACTTTCCGTACCCACTGTATCTTACCTTTCATGGTGCTTAAAAAACAAGTGTTGTTCTTTACCTAACTGCAGTAGAAAAAACATGGCACTACCACAAAGGTATGTGTGAAGAAATTACCAAAGACCAGTGAGGGAATCAATTCATTTTTTTTTCTTTTTATCTTACTGGTTGAACGAAAAAAAAAAAGGCTCAATTCGGGGCTGCCCTTTTGTCCTCCAAATGATTGATGTAAGCCATAACTGTGGCATTGTTCAATTGAACCTTGACTGGATGACCAGTAGAAGGGGTATCTAGGAAAGTAAAGACAGTTTGTAACTCCAGGATGTTGATTGGAAGCATCAAATTCTCCTAAGACCAAAAACCCTGAATAGACAAATGATTCAAAAATTTGCCAAAACCCAGAGGCGTAGCATTCATAATGACAAAACTCCCAATGTAAGAGAAGAAAACCCTACCCTGACAATTGCAGGGGCAGAAGTCACTATGACAGAGGCTGCACTTGTCCAGTGTCATGAGAATGATTCATTTTAAAGTGATGGAGTGGAACTGAGTAAATGTGATTGCTTTGAAGGCAGTTTTATCAACTTCTCCTGGGATAGAAAGACCTTGGCCTGAAAGGTTACCAGGTAAGACTTGTGGGTCCACGAACTGAAACCAAATATAGAGGAACATTTTGCTATGGTATACTGTAGGAGGGTAAGTTTTAGTATTGACAAGTAACAATTAACATTCCATAAAACCTCTGTCTGAGTACCAAAAAAAAAGTAAAATTACAAGCTTGAATACAGATGTCAATGTAATGTCTTTTAGAAAATTTAAAAAGGATCTTGAGAAATTTTTACTTGTGAATACCTTGGGATATTGCTTGGAATAGTGATTTGACTTTGGATTGTATAATTGTTTTTGGGTTTTTTTTGTTTTGTTTTGTTTTGTTTTGTTCTTGGTTGTTTTCGTTGGTGCTAGTTTGTTATAAAAATTTCAAAAATAAAATCTGATTGAAAAAAAAGAAGAATACAGATGTTGCTCCAAAAAACTAGCGATACATGCAATTTTTGGCATATCCAGTATCAGACACCCTATTGGCGTATCAAGTAGAAGTAGCATAGAAATATAAAACAGAAAACAGAATATACAAAATGTACTTAGTTAAAACCAAACCAAAAACAAGTCCCTCTTACCAATGGAGATTTATGAGCTGGAAACAATTGGATGGGAATCTCGATCTCTTCCACAGTAATGTCCGCCTCTACTTAGGACCTGTCCATCTCTGACATTGAGGAGATAGGAAGAAAAGACAACAGTGTCTTCAGTGCTTCCTCACTGTAGGAGGGGACAGGTACATGTAGCCGGCTATAATACTGAACTAATGTGTTTAGGGTGGCATTGGGATCCTTAGTCAAAGGACCCTGGACAGTTTTAATGCAGGATATATTGGTCTGGATTCTCTGGTCTGCAACTAATAGGGCTCTGGTCACCTTTTTAATGATTTTATCCCATGAAGAGTTAAAAAGATAGTCTCCCATGGAGGGTAGTTAGAAGAAAGCCTTCTTACATTGTTGCTCTGCCTATCAGCACTTAAGCCAGATCACTCTGTGGATCTGGACAGAAGAGAGGGTTGTCTGAGACAAAATCCAGTTAGCTTCCAGTGCGATAAATTGAGTGTGAACACCAGCAGCTGCCAGATCCTTAGTAATGATTAAGCACACAGTCAGTGTGTGAAACGCGTCTACCTTGTCACGATTGTCATATTTGGATGTCCAGTCAAAAAATCTGGATTTTGACTCAAAATGGAGTGCTGCCAATTCCTTTTTCTTTATCAAGTTTCCACGGAGGTGAGCCGGGGCATGCACCGGTGTGAGTCACCAGGCAATTACACCACCTTGAGCAGTGAGTTCTTGTCTCTTCAGTCAGCTGTAGTGTAGAGCAGAGGTGAGTATAGGTTAAAGGGTAGGGCATAGCAAGGAATAGATGGAGTGTGAAATCACTTTTACCTTTTTATCAGTAGGGTCCATAAAGAAAAAAATATCTTCTATGTAGATGGTCAAGGTTTAATCACAGAAAAACAATAGCCAACTGAAATCAAGCTAGTGAGGTCTCCTTCACTAGAGAAAATAGGGAGTCCAACAATGAATCCTCTGAAGGGAAACAAGTTACACAAGCTAAATCATAAAACATTCTCTAGGAAAGAGCAAAATATAGGGGGGGGGGGGCTCAGAAATGGCTTCTTGCACAGGTAATTCCAACTTGGATCTATAGGATGTGCAAAATCAAAATCTTTTCCTGCACAATGCTACACTTTTCACATAGTGTGAAATAGATCCTGATTTAAAAAAAAAAAAAAAGCTACATAAATCCCCAGTAATATTCACTGATAAGGTTAGGTGTACAAGGTGTTATAGGTAGCCCACACATGGCAGCTGGTCTCTGCAGTAAGTGCACTGACTACCAGTAGAACCTCCTTCTCTCACCATTCCCTCTGCACACACAAGGATGGGGAACATCCCACCTAATCACTGATCAGGTCACAGCCTATGGTCTGAACTCTTTTAGAATGTGAGAAGCAGCTCTTATGTTTGCACATAGAAAAGCTCCAAAGTTTAACATATGCTGCATCATTAGGTACTGAGGAGAGTTCTAAAATAGTGGTTCAGGTAGAACTAGTGCAAACTGGAATAAACAGGAAATCGCACTGCTTACTAGTAAGCCTTTAGAGTAAAAAAATTATGATTTTTTCCTTTCACATAGTAAAATAGAGCACGCCAAAAAAATTAGGGCAGACAGGCAAGTGTAGCACAAGGGTAGATTCCTTGTAGGTGCAAAGTATTTTAACCTTAAGGTGCAGTATGTAGCCTATGACTGCATGTGTACATGCACACTTGGCCTGATGATGACATGGTGTCACACATTTTTAAGATGTATGATTGTCATGAGAAATGAAACCACATTTATTAGATAAAAGTCAATTACCCAGGAACTCATGTACATATAGGTCTATCCAGTACCCACAGACTAGACCAGGAGTCTCCAAATTTTGGCCACTACAATATTTTATGATGCGCGCAACTAGGGTTGCTGGTTACTTCCCAGGGCCTACTATGCTTTTAGGAAAGGACATAAAGGTCAGAGATCAGTAGTAGGTAAAGTAAGAGCTCCAGAAAAAGACCAATATGTAACAACTACAAAAATCTTATCTAGTGCTTAACAAACCCCCCAACGTTCTATTTATAATACATAAAACATAAAGAATGAGGTAAGGGAGGATTAGGCTGCTGTAACCATTGAACTATAGCCTATACACTTTATTTATACAAAAAAACACATCATGGTCAAATTAAAAGTCTCCAACTATTTCTGCATGATATGAAAAAATCATAACCTTTGATAAATACATACAAAATAAGAAGCAATATACAGCATACATGCCAAATTTTCTTAAGAATTCGTAAGAATTTGTGTGTAAATAAAGGGTATATGCAATATTTCAATAGCCACAGCAGCCTCATTCTTTATGTTCCATGTATTAAGAGTTGAATATTTGGGGTCAGAGGGGGTTGTTGAGGTCTTATCAGGCTTTTCTTGTAGTTTAGTTACATCACAGTTAACCCTACACCTGCTGGAGATAGAGCCCAGTGGGAGCCGAACCCCACAGCTCCTGGCCGCATCTGTATTGCGGCCTGCTGGAATTGCCTGCTGGTTCCTTGACAGTTGTCAAGGGATGTTTCATCTGATCCTGTACCCCTGCCTTTCCTGACCTCCTCCACATCACAAGTGCTGGAGCTGCAGCAGATTAATGTAGCGCTTGTGATGTGGAGGAGATCAGGTGGCGGGGGAGCAGCAGAGGGACAGGATCAGATGAAACATCCCTTACACTCCAGATGACAGCTGTCAAGTAACCAGTGGGCTTTTTTGGGGCACCTGCTAGTTATATAGTATAGATGCGGCCTGCAGCTGTGGGATTTGGCTACCACTGGGCTTCACCTACGGCAAGTGGGGGATTAACTGTGATGTGCAGCCTGCTCTGTTCTTTCCCCAGTCAAAAGAGATAGAGAACCGGCGTCTCTCCATGTTGTGCGATGTGTGAGAGCACAGTGAGCCCCCCCCTCCCTTGCTCTGCATATATTGTGCCCATGGATGATATGCCACTGGTTTGCCTCAAACCAATGGTAGTGCTAAACCTGAACCTTATCTCTTAATCTATGAGCTCAAAGACAAGACAATTACGGTAGTGCTTTAAAATTTCGGTTATGTCTTATTTAATCATATTTCTAATAGAACAGCTGTAGTTCCTATGTATTGTAGAAGAGTTTTGGCTTCTGTCATGGGAAATCTTGGTGAATGCTTGTTTCCTTGCACTGGCTGACCTAGATTAGGCGAGATAGCTGGAATTAGTCCCTAAAATAATTATGATGATTATACTCTTTATTTAGAGAAAACTTGGTAAGTTTGTTGGAGCTTAGTGAAACACAAGTAGAGGATGTCCTTTATATCGGTGGGGGGATAGTGACAACACACATTTTTAATGAATAAATAGAGTTTTGTGATTTTATAAAAAGACATTTATCATTATGTATATAAAAAACAAAGGAGTTGAGAATCTTCACTCAGTAAACTTAAAGATTCAATTTAATCATCCAATCCTGTGAAAAACAAATTCCTGTTTTATTTTTTTATCTGCACATGATTGGGTACACAAAGTGAATCTAGCTACAATTTATGTGAAGATTCTCAACTCTTTTAACAAATCAACCTGTTCTATTTAATTTTGCTATTCAGCTAATTGTTTTTTTGTTATTAGTAAGCCATTGCCATTGATTGGCAGGGTTTGTGTACAACAATCCCTCCCCATACACACGGAAACACACACACACACATTCTTCATTTCCATAAGTATTTAATTTTGATGCTACAACTTATTTTATGTATTTAGTGTCCACTGGAAAATGGCTGTATAATGCTGGGTGCTGTAATGACTATCGGCTGGAAACCGTAGGCAATCACAGTGTAGAAATGACATCAGCACACCAAGGATTCCTCAGAAGGATCCAAAGTTTTATTAACATGGTCAGATGGTACACATACGCCAACATTTCAGAGCCACGCAGGGCCCTTTGTCAGGCTTCATCACTTGCCTGACCAAGGGGCCCTGCGTGGCTCAGAAACATTTCCAAATGTGTACCGTGTGACCACATGAATAAAGCTTTGGATCCTTCTGAGGAATCCTTGGTGTGCTGATGACATTTCTACACTTTTACTGGACATTGTTGTCACTGCCCCCTAGCTGTCAAGGAAGGTACCCTTCGTTAGGGTTCGTCACTTGCCTGACCAAGGGGTCCTGCGTGGCTTTGAAATGTTGCCATATGTGTACCATGTGACTACATGAATAAAGCTTTGGATCCTTCTGAGGAATTCTTCGTGTGCTGATTGCAGATTACATTTCTACACTTTTACTGGACATTGTTGTCACTGCCCCCTAGCTGTCAGGAAGTTCTGCCAGGAAGGGACTGTGTTTTACTATCCCTAGGATTACAAATCCCCCAAACTGAGAAAGAGGATTCGGTTACAAGGAAAGGGCCCTAACACCAGCAGGACTAAAGTTCTATCTCAAGATCCTTGGCCAGTAAGTGCTAGGTATGGTCACTGACTGCTAAGAGAAGTGGGTATATATTATAAAAACACAAATCACAAAAAATGCTGCGCTAAACTGAAGAACAAAATGTGAATGTGCAAAATTATGATTGTGAAAGCAGCTGAAAACACTTGATCAATAGCAAATCAACAAAATATAAAAACAAAATGAGTGCAGCGCTAACAAATATGGTATAACCCATACAGTGTATATAATGAATAAAATTAGATACACATAAATCAAATAATGAGAAATTAGTGTAACCAAAGCAGTGTAGATAATGGTTTAAATAAGTAAACAAAGTAAAAAGTCCATAAGTGATCCAATAAAAATGCACAAGTCCCAGAAAGGTGATTTTAGAGCGGGAGGCTTGAATCCCAAGATAAGGTAGGAATATACCCGTGATGATACAATCAGAGTGGCAGCTTACCAGAAGCTAAGGCCTCCAACTTAATGGGATTACGCTATGTGCCTTTCATTTCCCTACACATGTGATAACATCTTTGGAGCCCTAAGTCTTATATGGTGTAGCAGAGCATACTTGGCTTCCTGGTCCCTGAAGGATGCGATACTTGGTCTTACATCTAAGCGTGTGTGGTCGTTCCATTAAGTTGGAGGCCTTAGCTCCTAGCTTTCTAATTTTATTCATTATATACACTGTATGGGCTATACCATATTTGTTAGCGCTGCACTAATTTTGTTTTTATATATATTATAAAAATCATGCAGCAATACACCAGTCATTATTGCTAACTGCAGCTTTGCCATTAAGCCTAGTCAGTTCTTCCTAATCTCCTTCATATCGTATGTCTCTTACCACTGATCAAACAGTGTTCACCCAGCTTATTGAAAAAAAAAAAAACTGTAAGGGAAGAGCATTTTTTTCTATTCTTCTATTCTGATAGTGTTATTTCCGTAGTACTGGATTCATTGTACTGTGGGCCCAAGGCTGTTTTCAATAGATGCAGCCTCTGCCGATTTAATGGGATCATGCATCAGGGTCGGTGTACATAAACATTTGTGTTTTGCTTCTCACTTGGGTTTATGAAGCATTATGCAATGTTTTAATTTTGAATTGCATCTTAGGCAATCATATACTATTTGCAAATTATTATAGTGGCAGTTGATACAGTTGAAACAATGCTTTCAGGTAGAGGAATTGTTCATATGTATTGTGTAGCTTAATATTCTCGAGGAAACAAAATAAAACAATTTGGTGCACGTCAAAGTCCAGCTTCCCGAGAATAGTCAGAAGGGAAAGAACAGTCAATTTTCATGTATCAGAAGTTCTACAGCTTGCAAAACTGAAGATCACAGGAGCTTAAACGAAACACAAAAAGCAACAAGGGATCCTCATTATTAAAAAAGTAACAATTTATTCAATATAAAAAATAGTACACTTACAGCTTTAATTCTTGACATTCAGCACAGGACCCGGGATAGGCACCGCAGAGCTGTCAGCATATGTCATTGGTGTAGGAACTTTGTCAAAAGGCATTGACAAAGGAGGAAGAATCCTCTGAAACGCATTACTGCCCCCTTTTCCAGCACCGTCCACCACCCTCCATGAGACAGGCATCCCTGTGTAGAATGCCGGTTACCGGCATGATCTCTTGACAGCTGTCAAACTCATGCTGTGTAAGCTGGCAGGGAGAGAAATACATCGTACTGCTCCACACTGACAGCCTCATGATCCACAAGTTCCTACACCGATGATATATACTGACAGCCCTGCGGTGCCTATCTCGGCCCTATGATGAATGTCAAGTATTAAAGAGGAAATATAGGCAAAACTTTTTTTTTTCATTTTGGATAGAGTAAGGGAGGGTTATAACCCCTATCAGATTTATTTATTTTTCCAACTGTGTCCCATTGCAGAGATTTCCCTTCACTTTCTATCCCATAGCCAAACAGGAAGTGAGAGGAAATCCCTGCAAATTAGGAGAATTCCTTGGGGACCCCCAGGTCACCAGATCTATTGTGCCCATTGGAAGACTTCCCTCTATTACATAAAAGGGGGCAACCCAAAATTTGAGATTTTTCACTTTCAATGATAATAGTAAACAGGACAAATAGAGAGGGTGAATTTCCTTAACGGGGCCACAGACAGCAAAAAAATAACTGACAGGTGTTCTAATCCCTCTGCACTCTATCCAAAACTTAAAAAAACTTGATGTTCTGCCACATTGCTCAGCAGCCCCACCATCCAATGAACTCTGTGTTATAGGTCCAAAGGTGCTATCACTGGGCTGTGAGATATTGGGGGAGATTGGCAAAGTTAAAAGCTGAAGCCAAGCCCTAGGTGGGTGCACAGAAAGGGATTTACGGCATATTAAACAGCTATTAACAGGCTCCTGGTTTTAATTTATAACTTTTTACTCTTTGTTCACTTTACAGGTTCACTTTTGGCTTTAGGGATGAAATACCGTAAATCTATAGATAAAGTAGAAAGCACATTAAAAATGTTTTAGTGTTACATGACTTAGCTCAAAACGGTGTTTCCTTCCAAGCACCTGGAATTCCACTGATATGTAAGTCAGTATATGTCCTCATATATCAAAGCAACATTTTAAAGTTTTTTTTTTTTTTTTCATGCAAACTGTCCTTTTTGTAAAGATAAATTCTTGCAAATGTCAATCAGCCCTTTGTAAACACTATCTTGCATACTCCAATATGTGCATTTAAATACAGGAACACCTGTGGGTTATTTAATTGCTTAGGGCTGTACCGGCATACTGAAGACACTCCTTTTCCTGCACAGGAAGAACAAAGGATTTATACTATAAATGAATGATGCTGCTGTCATTCATGGGCTATTAACTAAACTACCTTACGTTTACTTACAATCAGGCCGAGGCGTTGGCAACCCATAGGAAAATCAAATACAGGTATTTAGGAAGTGACTACATAGTATGTAAATTCCTACAACAACCAGTTACAAATG
Organism: Pelophylax lessonae; assembly: GCF_965119305.1. Classification (NCBI taxonomy): domain Eukaryota; kingdom Metazoa; phylum Chordata; class Amphibia; order Anura; family Ranidae; genus Pelophylax; species Pelophylax lessonae. Next base: position 449,147,739 of record NC_138772.1, read on the forward strand.
CAATTGTGCAAAATTCTGAATGATATGTTTTATATTTTTAATGTAGTTAACATTTTGCAGTCTTACCTATGGAAAATGTATAAGTGGCCACTTATTTAGCTTCACATCACCTCCAAAATGACAGTGTTGGTGCTTATTGTCTGATGCTTAGCCATCCAGTGCTGTCACATGGGAGTGTATCTTCAGCTTTTTTTAAGCTTCAAGTTGTGACCTAGAGTTTACAAAGGGCTTTCTGTCTTTGTTCCCAGCAGCCAATCAGACCAGCAGGGAAATAAAAGGAAGGTAAGTATTTGTAACCAGGGTGGGCAGTGTGTAAGTAAACCTGTTGCTTTGCCCTGTATGGGCAAAGCAAAGGTTCACTTTAAAGAGTTGCCTGAGATTATCTCCTTATAAACATAAGACCATATCTGTAACCTGAGATTAAATGGATCATGCAATTATTTTTTGATACTTTAGATTTTACATGTAAAAAATCATAAATTAAAGCCCATTGCATCTTTAAAGCTCATGTTTTCTTAAAGGATTTTTCAGCCCCCTCCCAGCCCCCTCATTATATAGATCTGGGCCCCCCTCCAGAAGGTGCTTACTTACCTTATCCAATGGCTACACCTTCCTAGGATATGTGCAGCCCAGCCAGTAAAAATCTAGTGTCACCCTACCCAAACCTGGGTCCTAAGGTCATGTTGACTTTAATGGGATTCAATTCAACTTCCATTCAAGCTTATGGGAAGTTAGTGTGCAGGTATGGGCCCACTATCATTAGATTTTTACCAGCCTAGCTGTAGATATCGCTGGAGGCCACAGCTGTTGGGCAGTAAATAGAGATGTATAGAACTGTTCGCCGGCGAACAGTTCCCGGCGAACTTAGCATGTTCGCGTTCGCCGCTGCCGGCGAACATATGCGATGTTCGGTCCGCCCCCCATAAGACATCATTGAGGCAAACTTTGACCCTGAACTTTACAGTCAGCAGACACATTTCCAGCCAATCAGCGTACCTCCCTCCCACACCCTCCCACCTCCTATAAATAAGCAAGGGCAGCATCCATCTTAGATCATTCTGAAGCAGTGTGTGTAGTGAGAATAGGGAGAGAGCTGCTGCTGCTGCTGCTGCTGTTAAGCTAGGGACAGTTAGTCAGTGTTCCTGGTCTTGCAGTGTTCTTGGTCCACTACTGCTGTAATATCAGCACCCCAAAAAGCCCTTCTAAGGGCTGGTATTTGTGGTTTTTTTTTTTTTTATATATATATATATATATATACCTAGCGTCCCCAAAAGCCCTTTTAAGGGCTGGTAATTGAGTTGTTTCTTCATATATATATATATATCTATATCTATCTAGTGTCCCCAAAAGCCCTTTTAAGGGCTGGTAATTGAGGATTTTTTTATTTTTATATATATACATATATATATATATATAGTGTCCCCAAAAGCCCTTTCAAGGGCTGGTAAGGTAATAGATTTTTTTCTTTATATATATATATATATCTATTGTACACTGCAGTTGCCTGCCCGCTGTGTGTGAGAGGCCACAGACCTACCACAGACTGTACTGTGTGCACACCACACTCATTTCGGGTGGCACAGGCACAGTACCTGGCATTTTAAAAAATATTTTTTTTTTCTCTGTCATAATTGCAGTGAGTGCTGTGTCAGGTCCACAGAGTGCACTGTACCCACTGCAGTGCACTGCCCACCACTGATATATATACGTTGGCACAGCATCTTGTTGCAATAAATTGAAAAAAAAAATATTTTTTATTATTGCAGTTGCCTGGGCTGCCAGTGACTGTCAGGTCCACAGAGTGTACTGTGCCCACTGCAGTGCCACTGTGTGCCCACCCACCACTGATATATAAGGTGGCACAGCAGCTTGCAAAGTAAAAAAAAAATATATATTTTTTTAAATTGCAGTTGCCTGGGTGCCAGTGACTGCTGTCAGGTCCACAGAGAGTGTACTGTGCCACTGCCCACCCACCACTGATATATAAGGTGGCACAGCAGCTTGCAAAGTAAAAAAAATATATATATTTTTTTAAATTGCAGTTGCCTGGGTGCCAGTGACTGCTGTCAGGTCCACAGAGAGTGTACTGTGCCACTGCCCACCCACCCACCACTGATATATAAGGTGGCACAGCAGCTTGCAAAGTAAAAAATATATATATTTTTTTTTAAATTGCAGTTGCCTGGGTGCCAGTGACTGCTGTCAGGTCCACAGAGAGTGTACTGTGCCACTGCCCACCCACCACTGATATATAAGGTGGCACAGCAGCTTGCAAAGTAAAAAAATATATATATATTTTTTAAATTGCAGTTGTCTGGGTGCCAGTGACTGCTGTCAGGTCCACAGAGAGTGTACTGTGCCACTGCCCACCCACCACTGATATATAAGGTGGCACAGCAGCTTGCAAAGTAAAAAAAAATATATATATTTTTTAAATTGCAGTTGCCTGGGTGCCAGTGACTGCTGTCAGGTCCACAGAGAGTGTACTGTGCCACTGCCCACCCACCACTGATATATAAGGTGGCACAGCAGCTTGCACTCATAGTACAACAGTAACAACACATTAAAAAAAAAATGACAGGCAGAGGCAGGCCACCCCGCAAGGGCCGTCGTGGTCGTGGTGCTGTGATTTCCTTAGGCTCTAGAATAATGCCCAGTGTTCAGAGGCCACCACAGCCCCTGAACTCAAAAAATTCTGAGGCCATAGTTGACTGGCTTACACAGGACACCCAATCGTCTACAGCTTCCGCTCGGAACCTTAATGCACCATCCTCCTCCAGCTCAGCTTCGGGCACCTCTCAATTTACCACTCGCCAGCCCGCCGGCACCACCACCAACACTAGCACCACAGCCGCTTCACTTGATCCGTCAGAGGAGTTATTTTCACATCAGTTTGAAGAAATAAGTGATGCGCAACTATTAGTGCCAGAGGATGTAGATAACGGGGATATGTCTCAGTCAGGCAGCATTATACACATGGACGTACATTGTGATGATGATGATGTTGTACCTGCTGCTGCTGCCTTTGCTGAGTTGTCAAGTGAAGCGGCTGATGATGACGATGTGTCTGTGGATGTCACCTGGGTGCCTGCTCGAAGAGCAGAAGAAGAGGGGGAAAGTTCAGATGGGGAGACAGAGAGGAGGAGGAGACGAGTTGGAAGCAGGGGGAGGAGGTCATCGCAAGGAGCTAGTGGCGCAGTCAGACAGCATGTAGATTCGGCACCCGGGGTCAGCCAGACAGCACGCCAATCAACGCAAGCTGTTGCCACCACCAGAATGCCGTCCTTGCAAAGCTCAGCAGTGTGGCATTTTTTTTGTGTGTCTGCCTCTGATATCAGCGATGCCATTTGTAACCTGTGCCAAAAGAAACTGAGTCGTGGGAAGTCCAACACCCACCTAGGTACAACTGCTTTGCGAAGGCACATGATCTCACATCACAAACGCCTATGGGATCAACACATGAGTAAAAGCAGCACACAAACTGAAAGCCACCATCCTCCTCCTGGTCCAGCATCTTCAGCCACGTCAACCACTGCTGTCCTCCATGCCCCCTATCAACAACCCGCCCCTCCGCCTCTCACCTTCAGCAGTTCCTGCTCGTCACCTGCCCACAGTCAGGTGTCTGTGAAGGAAATGTTTGAGCGCAAAAAGCCAATCTCGCAGAGTCACCCCCTTGCCCGGCGTCTGACAGCTGGCTTGTCGGAACTCTTAGCCCGCCAGCTTTTACCATACAAGCTGGTGGAGTCTGAGGCCTTCAAAAAATTTGTCGCTATTGGGACACCGCAGTGGAAGGTACCCGGCCGAAATTATTTTTCACAAAAGGCAATCCCCAACCTGTACTCTATTGTGGAAAAAGAAATCATGTCACGTCTGGCACACAGTGTTGGGGCAAGGGTCCATCTGACCACTGATAGCTGGTCTGCAAAGCACGGTCAGGGCAGGTATATAACGTACACTGCGCATTGGGTAAACCTGCTGGCGGCTGCCAAGCATGGAATGCGTGGCTCTGCTGCAGAGGAGTTGGTGACACCGCCACGACTTGCAGGCAGGCCTGCTGCCACCTCCTCTACTCCTCCTACTCCATCCTCTTTGCTAACCTCCTCGGCTGAGTCCTCTTCTGCTGTTGCGTCTTGCTCCACACCAACTGCACCCCCCCAGCTCCCCAGGGGCTATTCCACATGCCGGATACGACAGTGTCACGCTGTCTTGGGGTTGACTTGCCTGAAAGCAGAGAGTCACACCGGACCAGCACTACTGTCCGCCCTGAATGCACAGGTGGATCAGTGGCTGACCCCGCACCAACTGGAGATCGGCAAAGTGGTGTGTGACAACGGGAGCAATTTGTTGGCGGCATTGAATTTGGGCAAGTTGACACATGTGCCGTGCATGGCACATGTGTTGAATCTGATTGTGCAACGTTTTGTGCAGAAGTACCCAGGCTTACAGGACGTCCTCAAGCAGGCCAGGAAGGTGTGTGGCCATTTCAGGCGTTCCTACACGGCCATGGCGCACTTTGCAGATATTCAGCGGCGAAACAACATGCCAGTGAGGCGCTTGATTTGCGACAGCCCGACACGTTGGAATTCAACACTGCTAATGTTCGACCGCCTGCTCCAACAAGAAAAAGCGGTCAACGAGTATTTGTATGACCGGGGTGCTAGGACAGCCTCTGCGGAGCTGGGTATTTTTTTGCCACGCTACTGGACGCTCATGCGCAATGCCTGTAGGCTCATGCGTCCTTTTGAGGAGGTGACAAACCTAGTGAGTCGCACTGAAGGCACCATCAGCGACATCATCCCATATGTTTTTTTCCTGGAGCGTGCCCTGCGAAGAGTGCTGGATCAGGCCGTAGATGAGCGTGAAGAGGAAGAGGAAGAGTTGTGGTCACCATCACCACCACCAGAAACAGCCTTACCATCGATTGCTGGACCTGCGGCAACACTGGAAGAGGAGTGTGAGGAAGAGGAGTCAGAGGAGGAATGTGGCTTTGAGGAGGAGGAACACCAACCACAGCAGGCATCCCAGGGTGCTCGTTGTCACCTATCTGGTACCCGTGGTGTTGTACGTGGCTGGGGGGAAGAACACACCTTCAATGACATCAGTGAGGACGAGGAATTGGACATGAGTAGCTCGGCATCCAACCTTGTCCAAATGGGGTCTTTCATGCTGTCATGCCTGTTGAGAGACCCTCGTATAAAAAGGCTGAAGGAGAACGACCTGTACTGGGTGGCCACGCTACTAGACCCCCGGTATAAGCAGAAAGTCTGTGACATGTTACCCAATTACCGGCAGTCGCAAAGGATGCAGCAGCTACAAAATAAGTTAAAAACTATGCTCTACACAGCGTATAAGGGTGATGTCACAGCACAACGGGAATCCAACAGGGGAAGAGGTGAAAGTAATCCTCCTCCTACCACCACAACCACGCCGGCAAGGACAGGACGCTTTACAGACGTCTTGTTGATGGAGGACATGCGGAGCTTTTTTAGTCCTATGCATCGCCACAGCCCTTCGGGGTCCACCCTCAGAGAACGACTCGACCGACAGGTAGAAGACTACCTTGCCTTAACTGCAGATATCGACACTCTGAGGAGCGATGAACCCCTTGACTACTGGGTGTGCAGGCTTGACCTGTGGCCTGAGCTATCCCAGTTTGCCATTGAACTTCTGGCCTGCCCCGCTTCAAGTGTGCTGTCAGAAAGGACCTTCAGCGCAGCAGGAGGTATTGTCACTGAGAAGAGAAGTCGCCTAGGTCAAAAAAGTCTTGATTACCTCACGTTTATTAAGATGAATGAGGCATGGATCCCGAAGGGACTGACAGTGGGGGATGCATTTGACTAAAAAAGGCCTGGTGATGACTGAGATGCCTTGGCCTAAAAATGGTCCACACGCTGCTGTATATAATCATTCTCTGCATGCCGGATGACTTACGTGACGTCTCCGCCACCAACTACGGTTCAAGCAGCAATGTTTTAGTGCACTTTCTGCCTTAAAACCTCAATTTTTCAGGCCGCTGCTACAGCAGCGGCTGCAACAATACCTACTTTTTCATGCATGTGTACATGCCTAATTTTTCTGGCCTCTGGTGCTACACTGTGGCTGCAAAAAAACAAAAAACAAAAAAAAAGGCACATACATGTGTCAATTCCCCTTCGTGATCGTTACCTTGTCGTGGTGAAGGGGCTTGCGTATCACAATGAAGCGATCACCTCTAGGATTGTGTTGGCACACCCCAGATGATAAGGTCGTTGCTTCATTGTGTACAGACCAAAAGCGATCCGCAGGATAATTTTTCATAAAAAAAAACATTCATTTTCTTTCATTCTTTCTGCGGAGCTGGGTATTTTTTGGCCGCGTTACTGAATGCTCATGAACAATGGCTGTAGGCTCATGCGTCCTTTTGCGGAGATGACAACCCTGGTGGTCAGTCGAACCCAAGGCAACATCATCGACCTCATCCCATATGCGTTTTTTCTGGAGCGTGCCCTGCGAAGAGTACTGGATCAGGCTGTAGATGAGCATGAAGAGGAAGAGTTGTGGTCCTCATCACCACCAGAAGCAGCCTTGTCGTTGTCAATTGCTGGACCTGTGGCAACGCAGAGAGAGGAGTCTGAAGAAGAGAAGTCAGAGGAGGAAGGTGGCTTTGAGGAGGTGGAATACCAGCCACAGCAGGCGTCCCAGGGGGCTTGTTCTCACCTTTCGGGGACCCTTGGTGTTGTATGTGGCTGGGTGGAGGAAGAGACCTTCAATGATGTCAGTGAGGACAAGGAACGGGACATGGCTAGCTTGGTATCCAACCTTGTGCAAATTGGGAGTTTGCGGTTGTGCAAATGGACTGACTGACTGTTAAACGGGGAGTTTGGTCTGTCAGAGTTTGGTCTGTCACTGTGAAGCGGGCAACGGGCGTAACCCTTACACTACTTGACCGATAAAACATCATACCTGATCGTATTCACACACTGGATGTTTTAGTGCTGGTTTACACTGCCGCTACCACTAAAGTAGCGTCGCTTCCAGTGCGACTTTGGCGCGACTTAGCGCGACTTTGGCGCGACCTCATCGCGAGGTGACTTTTTATTTGGCCAATCACAATATCATGTTTTGTTACCGTCACCTAATTTCCTTTTCCTGTTTTTTGTTTTACATATTTCCCCATGTGTGCAGTGTTGTCTGTGTCATAGCTCAACTGATAGGCATGTTTGCCTTGGCATATCATATTTCAGCTTGCCAGAAAGAAAAAAAGACAGCTGGAAAGACACTGCATTAGTTTTCTACTAAAAATCATAAGAAAAATGCTGTTTTTTTTGGGTTGTGGACATACTACAGAGCTGAAACTTGACAGGTACACTTTTTAGACCCCCCAGACACTAAATACAAAAAATGACATGCCTGCCTAAAAAAATGCCCGATAAATGCCTGCAAGAGAAAAAGACAGCCGTAGAGAAGCCGTATTCCTGAAAATATAAGAAAAATGCTGTTTTTTAGGGGTTCTGGACATGCTACAGATCTGAAACTTGACAGGTACACTTTTGTGACCCCCCAGACACTAAATACAAAAAATGACATGCCTGCCTAAAAAAATGCCCGATAAATGCCTGCAAGAGAAAAAGACAGCCGCAGAGAAGCCGTATTCCTGAAAATATAAGAAAAATGCTGTTTTTTAGGGGTTCTGGACATGCTACAGATCTGAAACTTGACAGGTACACTTTTGTGACCCCCCAGACACTAAATACAAAAAATGACATGCCTGCCTAAAAAAATGCCCGATAAATGCCTGCAAGAGAAAAAGACAGCCGCAGAGAAGCCGTATTCCTGAAAATATAAGAAAAATGCTGTTTTTTAGGGGTTCTGGACATGCTACAGAGCTGAAACTTGACAGGTACACTTTTGTGACCCCCCAGACACTAAATACAAAAAATGACATGCCTGCCTAAAAAAATGCCCGATAAATGCCTGCAAGAGAAAAAGCCAGCTGCAGAGAAGCCGTATTCCTGAAAATATAAGAAAAATGCTGTTTTTTAGGGGTTCTGGACATGCTACAGAGCTGAAACTTGACAGGTACACTTTTTAGACCCCCCAGACACTAAATACAAAAAATGACATGCCTGCCTAAAAAAATGCCCGATAAATGCCTGCAAGAGAAAAAGCCAGCCGCAGAGAAGCCGTATTCCTGAAAATATAAGAAAAATGCTGTTTTTTAGGGGTTCTGGACATGCTACAGAGCTGAAACTTGACAGGTACACTTTTGTGACCCCCCAGACACTAAATACAAAAAATGACATGCCTGCCTAAAAAAATGCCCGATAAATGCCTGCAAGAGAAAAAGACAGCCGCAGAGAAGCCGTATTCCTGAAAATATAAGAAAAATGCTGTTTTTTAGGGGTTCTGGACATGCTACAAAGCTGAAACTTGACAGGTACACTTTTGTGACCCCCCAGACACTAAATACAAAAAATGACATGCCTGCCTAAAAAAATGCCCGATAAATGCCTGCAAGAGAAAAAGCCAGCCGCAGAGAAGCCGTATTCCTGAAAATATAAGAAAAATGCTGTTTTTTAGGGGTTCTGGACATGCTACAGAGCTGAAACTTGACAGGTACACTTTTTAGACCCCCCAGACACTAAATACAAAAAATGACATGCCTGCCTAAAAAAATGCCCGATAAATGCCTGCAAGAGAAAAAGCCAGCCGCAGAGAAGCCGTATTCCTGAAAATATAAGAAAAATGCTGTTTTTTAGGGGTTCTGGACATGCTACAGAGCTGAAACTTGACAGGTACACTTTTGTGACCCCCCAGACACTAAATACAAAAAATGACATGCCTGCCTAAAAAAATGCCCGATAAATGCCTGCAAGAGAAAAAGCCAGCCGCAGAGAAGCCGTATTCCTGAAAATATAAGAAAAATGCTGTTTTTTAGGGGTTCTGGACATGCTACAGAGCTGAAACTTGACAGGTACACTTTTTAGACCCCCCAGACACTAAATACAAAAAATGACATGCCTGCCTAAAAAAATGCCCGATAAATGCCTGCAAGAGAAAAAGCCAGCCGCAGAGAAGCCGTATTCCTGAAAATATAAGAAAAATGCTGTTTTTTAGGGGTTCTGGACATGCTACAGAGCTGAAACTTGACAGGTACACTTTTTAGACCCCCCAGACACTAAATGCAAAAAATGACATGCCTGCCTAAAAAAATGCCCGATAAATGCCTGCAAGAGAAAAAGACAGCCGCAGAGAAGCCGTATTCCTGAAAATATAAGAAAAATGCTGTTTTTTAGGGGTTCTGGACATGCTACAGAGCTGAAACTTGACAGGTACACTTTTTAGACCCCCCCAGACACTAAATACAAAAAATGACATGCCTGCCTAAAAAAATGCCCGCTAAATGCCTGCAAGAGAAAAAGCCAGCCGCAGAGAAGCCATATTCCTGAAAATATAAGAAAAATGCTGTTTTTTAGGGGTTCTGGACATGCTACAGAGCTGAAACTTCACAGGTACACTTTTTAGACCCCCCAGATGCTAAATCCAAAGAAATTTTTTATTTTTATTTTTTTTTAATTTTTCCAATAATTGGCTCTCTATCAAAAAATTATAATTTTTAAGAACTTTTTTTTGCGTGATCCCTCTCCGGCATGCCACAGTCCAGGTGTTAGTCCCCTTGAAACAACTTTTCCATCACTATTGTGGCCAGAAAGAGTCCCTGTGTGTTTTAAAATTCGCCTGCCTATTGAAGTCTATGGCGGTTCGCCCGGTTCGCCGGTTCGCGAACATTTGCCGATGTTCGCGTTCGCCGTTCGCGAACCGCGAATTTTAGGTTCGCGACATCACTAGCAGTAAACACCTGTTGGACGGGGGACCAAGATCTATAACCTAGGTGGGGGGGGAATATTTTAAGCAAACATGTACATATACTTTAAGTGAACAAATTCAAAACCTGTGAAGCAGCTACACAATTAGGAATATGCAAGGATGACCATGCATGCGAGTTGCTAATAAACTTTAATCACCCCTTAAAATGTAGCTGCAGCTAGCTATACTGTGATAACTTTGTGATTTTTTTTTCAGTTTTTGTGCAAGCGAAGAAGCTTAGATCCTCTACATAGATGGAAACTGTGATAACTTTGTGATTACAGTCCCAGGTTGTGTCTCTAAATCACAGCATCACACTAATAAGCTTGGGAATGATGGCTGCAAATGGCCGTTCCCCACTTAATTAGAGATGGGCCAGCCCAGAAAGTGGGTGTGCTCTGGACAGGACCACCTAGAAAGTGGGTATGATCAACTTAGGAGCACCAAGAAGGTGGGTGTATCAAATGTGGGCCATTGGCGGGGGTGACAGCATACTGGGAACTGGGGTGCGTTGGTAAGTATGCTCTTTCAGGTTTTTTTTGCTGCACGTGTGCCTGCATGTGTCACTTCTTGTCCTTAACTAGTAAAAGTTAAACATTCTCTGGAGTTTGCTTTCCATATACCCATTTAGATAATCCAATAGGAACTGCTTATTGGGTGACTGACTGCCTAGTGGATTCTCCAAAGGAATATGGGAAGAAGACACTCCAAAGAAGGGAAATGTAAATTTCAGTTTGCAGCCCTTTACTAGGTGTTTCTAAGACAGGAGGCACTGAGAAATATTCCAAATTTGAAGACATCATACAGAGGATCGAACCCTTTTCAACGCGATCATAAAAGGTTTTAATTGTAGTTCCTCTTAAATGATGGTGTTTTAAATAGCAAACTAAACCAGCCCTGCACTTTTCACCTGACATGATATCTTTCCAGTCATATACTGTGGTGCCTACATAAGCACTGATAACTTACCAGTAAATGTGTAGAGTGATCTGCATGTAAACTGGTTTAAATGTAAAACAGATGTTTCTATTCATAAACTGACCTCATTATACTCAGTAGAAGCTGGGAATGATTAATTTATAATTTTTGTGTATTTTCTGTAATGGCCTGCGGTCTTATTTAAATGCATTATTATAGTTGCAAAGATTATTGTATTCATTTTGGCAGCATTCATTTCCTAATAGCGTTCACTGCTATTCAAAAAGCATATTGGGGGACATACAGTATATTAACCAAATTAGTAACACAGTTAGATGCAAGTCAGGGTACCTCTCTCTCTCTTTGCAACAGGTTTACAATGTATTTGTGAATCCTGCATCTGTATTCCTGGATAGCCAACTGCGACAGATATGAAAAGTTCTGAGACAGATTACTGAAGCTAAGACATATTTTTGTACTTTAAACAGACACACAAAAAAATAAGTTGTCAGGGTCAGATTTCATTCTTTTGTAGTGTTACTTTAGAGTAGCTGAGGGAGGATTGTATAACTCAAGCTGTAACCTTGTAAAAAATCTGGGTATACACTGTAAAGCCTGGTACACACTATGAGGTTTTTTTTTTTCATTAAACCCAGCAGGTTGAACAAAAAAAAAAAAACTGTCATTTCTGTTTGGAGCTGATGTACTAACGTTCTGACGTTAGTACAGCGATCTCCCCTGCTGAGCTGTTGTGTTCTGGCAGGGAGATGCCCCCCAGGGCTGAGAGTGATGAACTGGGGCTGAGAGTGCTGATCGGGAGCCAGACGCCTTCTGGTTTTCCAGCATGCATGTCCGACAGAAGTCGGCCAAATGGCTGGCTTCTGTTGAACCGGCTGGCATACACACAGGCCTAATGTCGGCTGGTTTTTATTGAACCGGTCGATGCCGCCCGGAATTCGGCCCATGTGTACGAGGGTTTAGAGTTTAGTGTAACCTTGCTGTGCAACAGAATTCATGGATGTCCCACACTGTGTGTTGGCACACAATTGGAAGAAACAAGAGTGCTCAAATTACTTCCTTCTACAAATACTGTATAACTACAGACTACAGTATACAATATATATGTTTTTTAATATCAAATATGCCTAAAGGTATCTCCTAACACAAAAATGTTATACATTCTATTTAAAAAAATGTAAAAATAATTCAAATTTAAATAAGCCTGTCCCCATAACACTGAAGCTCTCTAACCAAAGATCTATTTAAAACCGATCTTTCATGATCTAGGTCATAAAAATGGTTATATACATGTACTGATACATAAAATACATGTGATAAAATACATGTGAAAATATATGTGATAATTAAAGATTGCTAAAAAGGAAATTAGGGATGTCCCGAACGACCCCCTGTTCGGTTTGCACCAAAACTTTCAAACAGCGCGAAAGTTCGGAATCAAATAACGAACCCCATTCGAGTTTATGGGACCCGAACTGGAAAAATTAAATGTACCCATTTTGAAGGCTTATATGCAAGTAATTAGGCATACAATGGTTATGGAGGTCCGGGTACTGCCCTGGGAGACAATGTTTTAATGAAAAAAAGTTTGTAAAAAACTTTATTTTTAAATGGGCAGTGATTTGCTGATGCTTAAAGTGAAAGCATAAAAATGAGAAATAACAATAAAAATGAAAAATTCCTTTCAATATAGTAATTAATTAAAAAATGTTGGCTGCACCTATCCGTGTGCAATCCAATTAAAGTTTTTAAATCAAAACCTTACTTCCAAACCACAAAACAGCTATCATTATTCAATGGCAAACTTTCTCGTGTACAATAAAAACAAATGTGACAGTCCCAAATAACTATAATTCAATTAGTAGTGCTTTTCTTCTTTCAAATATTTTTCCATTTAAATGTGCTTCTCATATCCCGCAGTTTTGCCGCCTTCACCCTTGTGGATTTCAGTTAATACAATTGTGCAGTGACTCCCACCACCTTTCACCACTGCGCTCACCTCCAGTTTAGACCTGTTTCCAGATCTAAAATCGCTTTCCCCTGGGGTTAATTCCAGGCTCCTCACCTCTTCAATCTTCTTCAACTGTCCTCTCTCCTCACTGAGCAGGTTTTTGTCTGGACTTCCTTTCCTCCATGTCCCCTCAGTATAAAAGATACATCATGGAGTACATAAAGGTTTCATATTTATTGCATAATATCCACTTACATTAAAACTTGAGAGAGTGTGCTTTAAAAAATCATCCGACAGGGCAGCAGCTCCTGTAGGCTCTCATATGTTCCACCTTTCAATATAGTGCCTGAGTCTGCCTGTAAAGTGGCAAATCTGCACTGTGTATAGAAGTTGCTGCAGCAATAATTGCAGCTATAAAGCCAAAAAATGAAAATTTCCCTGCAAGCTTTATTCATTTTGTAAACAACGGCTTGGCGAGCCAGTCTGTATGATGAGGCCACAATGTAGTGCACTGGGAACATGATTAGAGATGTTTTGAATAAATTCTGGTGTCTCTTCTGCAGATTTTGGATGGAAGTAAAAAGTGTGGAAAATTGGTCTTTGGGTGTCGAAGGTGCATTCACACCTTAACCCTATAGAAGTGCTCTTGATAAAAGCAAGAATTTGCTTTGCTGTCAAAAATTGAAATGATATGCACCTGTCAAACAGGTGCAGAAAAATTGGTCTTTGGGTGTCCGTGGTGCCTTCACACCGTAACCCTATGGAGGTACTCTTAATGAAAGCAAGAATTGGCTTTGTTGTCCAAATTTGAATTGATATGCCCCTGTCAAACATGTGTAGAAAAATTGGTCTTTGGGTAGTAATTGTGCCCATGAAAGCTACACCAAAAAATTCTTCCATTTGAAATCAACACCCTCAATGCTAGGCAGCCCGGAAGTTTTTGCAGAGATTCCACATCCCAAAAACACTTAATCAGAGATATCGGCATCAGGGGCTTCATAGCTGCTGGTAATCCAGGACTGATTCATTTTGATAAATGTCAGCCGGTCAATGGAGTCTATTATCAGTAACAAGACCTCCAGCAGCACTGAGTGCCTGCTCAGAAGGCACGCTGGATGCAGGGCAGCCCAGCAGCTCAATTGTATACTGGGCAAGTTCTGGCCAGTGGTCTATTCTCATGACCCAGAAACCCAGTGGATCATCAACTGGAAAGCTCTCCGTCTCTCTATTTGATTGGAAAGAGTCGTGTCCAATCATAGCTTTGACAGTGCTATGTGCCCTGATTGGGCAAAGCTTTTATTGCTTCAGCCAATCAGGGTTCCAATGCACAATGTGCAGTGCATTGTGGTCTTTAGGTAAACTGAATGAACAATCAAATGTCCGATAATTTGGGTGTTTGTTGAATGCGGGGAACAGCCAATGTTTGGCCTGAACTCATGCTGAGGCCGAACCGTTCGACCATTCCTAAAGAAAATTATTACAAAACGCGTACTATGAAAAAAGAATTCCCACAATTGTTGATGTATACACACAAAGACAGCAATTCAGTGTTTGCTGGTAGTTTTAGTGTCATACAATATTAAACTTACAGCTCTATGTCAAAATAATCATCAATGTATATATTTGTCCCTAAACATTTTTAAAGCAATAGTACAAAACAAAGTGGATAACAAGACAAAATTGTACAGCTCCTATCTGTAGCACGAGGCTCCCTTTTACCTTACTAACTCCTTATAAGCTGCAACAGAAGTATATTTTTTTTTAATGTTACATTGCTGCCTGCCATGACCCTAAATTAAAGTAAACCTATGAAACAGTTTTTCATTAAACAACAACAAGCATGAGGCCAGAGAAGTATTAAAAGTCTATACTCCCATTCTGCTTCCTTGTTTCACAATATTAGAACAGATTATAGATGATACTCAGATTACAGACACATTATTAGCAGTCATGATCCATGAGTTCTATCAATTCATTCTTTTTTTGTTTTGGATTAGTGGTGCTTTTGGAAAACAATGGCAATACTACCCCTTGACTCCCATGAAAGTTACTGACCACCTTAGAGAGAAACGCTGGGACAGTACTAAGGATAACTTTGCCCTGTAAGAGAGTAAAAAAAATTGCTCCTTGATTGAAAGAGCTTGGAGTTCACTGACATGCCAGTCTGTGCTGGTGCCACTGGAAAGGCAAGTTTGATAGTCAAGTCTTTTAGGGATGCTTCTTGCAGGGGTTCCAAGAGAGGCTATGCTAGCCCATCTAGTACTGAAGGAAGGTTCCACAGAGTTACCATAATGCTGTATGGAGGTGTGATTGCAGGCTATCCGTAGGTATATACAGTAGATTGCACTGCTACATGCACTTTAAGGGTGCTGACTGCTAGACCATTTTCTACCCCTTTATGAAGAAAGTATATCAGTGCAAAGCTTTTTGGAACCTTGTTATCCCGTTTGGTCCAAATATAGCACTTCTTCCTTTGCGTATACTTGTCACTTGTTTTCTGCAAAAATTATAATTACCTTGTCCAATAAACTTTGTTACTGAGGATTTCCTATTCATGGTCTGTGCTGCCAGTATAATTTCTGAAGTTTCATGTGTCAAACTTGATGCTGGCACTGGAGGTCTGACCTGTAAGGAAGCATCAGCGGTGGTTCCTCTGCTAGATATTGTAGAACCAAAAACCACACCCTTTTTGCCAGTGAGAGGCTATAAAGATTGTTGTTTATTCTTCCAGACTTTTCTTAAGAGGGTGAAAGGTAGAAAGGAATTAGCTAGATCGTATTCCCACTTGTGGGTGAACGGTGAACTTGGAGACTCAGAGAGAAGAGCTTCTCTAGTTTTTTGTTCTGGACTGTGGGGAATAAGTGTTTTATCCCCATCTCTTGACTAGCAGCTGAAAGACCTCTGGGTAGAGTTCCGACTCCCTCTGGTTAAAAGAGGGTCAACAGGCCTGCTGCAAAGTTATCTGTTCTCCTTATGTGAATCACTGAAATCATGGCCAGTTTTTCTTCCACCCAGTGAATGGATTCACTGATACCCAGGAGTTGCTGGTGGTCTTTGTGAATGGGTACAAGAACATATTGATCCTTGATATCCAAGACTGCCATGAAGATATACAGTATATGCAGAGGTCTATATTTCTTGCTACACATCTATTTGCTACACTAGGTTTTAAAGCGGATGCTCCTGCTTCCCATGCCTTTCTAGGGAGGACAGCTGGCTTTCGGTCCATGTGGTCTCTCACATGACCACATGTTTTTAAAGGATAGATCAGATTTTTTTTAGACACCTTGGCCAGGGAGGAATTCCATTTTGGACATTTAGTTTGGAAGCCAGGTGATTTTTCAACAAATTGAAATCTCCTTTTAAGTGATCTTGGGAAAAACTTTTGGTTCTGGACTGGAAAACAGTCTAACACCTCTTTTTTGGCAGGAACAACACGTGCTTTTACTGTTATAGTAAGCGTCGAGAAAAAAAAGGGCTAATTGGAAGCATTTGTACAGTATGAATAATTGTTCTATTGATGTGTGCCCATCACTGACTGCTGCAACATTTGTTGGATATCTTACTTTTACTCCTGATGGCTCAGAATGTCCAGGGCTGAGACTTTTAGTTATAGCTGCAGTATATCACCTTAAAGCGGAGTTCTGGGCACAGAAATGATTTTTCAATAAACATACCCCCGGGACAGTCAGGGCTAGTACATTCCACAATGGCTAGCCTCTGATCTGTCCCGGTTCGCACTTACCTTTTTAGAAGAAATACTTACTTATAAAATTTCTTCCACAGCGTTTCCATCTCTCTTGTGGGCAGCTGAAGCCGGCGCGGTCCTCTTCGGCGTCTTCTTCCACGTCTTCTTCTCCCAGAATGTGCCTGCACCGGCCCCTCTCGTCACTTCCGGTGCGGCGCCCAGAAGTGACGAGCGGGGCCGGTGCCGTCGCATTGATTCCTGGGAGCGATGACGTTCAGCTCCCAGGAATCAGTGCAAGCCAGGAAGTGACGGCGGAGCCGCGGCGCTGAGGGAGGAAGTGAAGACTAGGTGAGTATATTCGATCTTCAATTACAAGGTGAGTTTTTAAAAAAAAAAAAAACCTAACTATCCAATTCCTTTTCAGGTGAAGGGGAACAAGCGGACGGGCGCAAAAAAAAAAATATTGATTTTGTGCCCGGAACTCCGCTTTAAGGCTGGATTCATACTGTGCGCGGACGTGGCTCACAGCAAGGTCCGGTGCGTCCCTGTTCTCCGTTTCAGGGATAAATCTTTGCCAAAGATGCACATGACCCTTGTGCAATGCGCTCTACGGCCGCCCTGGAGATTTGCGTACCGTGCAAGGGGGAAACCCGCATCCAATTCGCATCAGTGTGAACCAAGCCTTAGACATCCACTGGAAACTTTCCTTTGAGCCAGAATTAGAAAAGTTCTTGGAAGGATCAGCTGACAAGAAAAAAGTGTTCCCAGAAAATGCAGTTATGGAAATATAAATCCCTTTTGGAGGAACAATAAGAAGAACCATCAAACAGACAAATCACTGATCACAGTGAGTCACTCACTTGACATTTATTCTAAAAAACTTGCATTCTTTTCAATTAATGAAAGGTGTTTTACGATTGAAGGTGGGGAGATCATATTGTAACATTCAGCAGCACCTTCTTCAATGACAGAGCACTGCGGATTCATTGAAAATAATGAAAGGCTTTTGATGAATAGAGTAGGTACCAAGTGAGTAACCCACAGTCATTTACTTGGCACCTCTAAGTGTGCTGCAGCCAAAACTACAAGTCTCAGCAGTGGACAATTGGTGCCTACAGGAGACTGCTGTCTGTGTAAAAGTATGATATGTAGCAAAGAAGACAGATATGGGGCATGCATCAAGGCCCCATTCACACTTGAGCGTTTTGTGGCTTGTAACTCGAAACTCAAAAAAGCTGAACAAGGAAAAACCTATTGTTTTCAATAGCCCTTGTTAACATCTGAGCGTCCCATCTGGTCAAAACGCCTGTCACTCTAACTTCTGTGCAGATAGTCAAAAATAGTTTTTGGCCCTACTTCAGCTTTAAAGTGTAACTAAAGGCATCTTTCCCTTCTATTACTGTTCAGGTAGCAACCCAAAATTTGGGATTTTTTTAAACTTTCGCTTTTGATGATGGGGGCACAGAGCAATAAAAACTGACAGGTGTTCTAATCCCTCTCTTTACCCTATACAAAACTAAAAAAAAAAATAAAAGTTTTGCCTTTAGTTACCTTTCAAGGAAGGATAAGTTAGCATGCCCCCTGTTTTCAGTTGTGGGTACAGATACACTTTAATATGGTATTTTTTTTAAATAAAACAACACTATACAGTTTATATCCAATAAATGTTTTAAGAGGCCACAACAGCAATGCAATACAGTACAACACAATACTTATGGCTTGTTTTGCTCCAGTAAGGTAAGATCCAAAGTATTAAAGTGGTAAACGCCCCTTGGTGATTTGTACCTACAGGTAAGCTTATAATAAAGCTTACCTGTAGGTACAAGGAGATGTTCACGATTTCTGCAGCCAGTGACGTCACCGGCGCATGCACATTGCACTCTGGATCGAGTATGCCGTTCATTCAGGACCCTATGCCACGATTGTGGTTCCCATGCCCATACATAGGAATCCAGTCATTGCGGCTTGGCCAAATGGCTGGAGCCCATGAACCTGGAAAAAAACGGGTGAACATGGAAGCCCTGTCAATGGTGACTGCGCACTGCTGGAGGACTTCATTTTAAGGTAAGTTTTTTTTATAATGTACTAGCATGCGCTGCATACTTGCATAATTATGCCATTAAATTGCAGTGGGAAGTTTTATGTTTTTTACCGCCTTTACTACTGTTTTAAAATGTTAGCTAGATTTGTTAGGATTCAAAGTCCGGAGATGTATGTGCCATGGCTCCCTTCCTTTTTGTATTTCTAGAAATGTCAAAAAAACACAGAAAAATAAAAGATACAAGCTTGAATCAACGTCAGAGTTAGGTCTCCAGGGGCAAAGGTTGCTGCCTCTCCTATCCTTGTTGTTACACCAATGAGATAAATTAAGTAACGTGTCCTGTAGGAATTACTGATTAAAGGAAATATTGTGCAAAATACTTTAGCAGCTGAGTGAAATTCCTTCTGGAAGAAAGGGATGGGATGGGTTGGTAAGATGTGTGTTGAGTTATTTTGAGGGGGCAGCAAATCTACACTGTTATACAAGCTGTACACTCATTACTTTACATTGTAGCAAAGTGTCATTTCTTCAGTGTTGTCACATGAAAAGATATAAAAAAATATTTACAAAAATGTAAGGGGTTTACTTACTTTTGTGAGATACTGTGTTTTATATTCCCAAAGAAGGAAATGCCTCAAACAGAGCATCAGGCTTCATTTGTGAATGGCCAGAAGGAGAGGGAGGTGGACACATGGCCATAGCGCTTGGCTCTATGAGACTTGCATCGCTTAAATCTGAATGGCCCAGAAAGCAGAGTGGGAGCTATATTTCCCCAAGCATGTGAACAACAGAATTTTCTTAAGCTAATAAAGAGTTGGCATGATGTTGGGTGGTTTTTAGAGATTAAATATATAACTAACTGAATGCTGGTACTTTTTTTTTTGGCAGAGTTGGTCTTTAATGGGCTACAAATGCACTAAATCATGGTCAAAACTACCCTTGGCCTTTTTCATAAACACATGGTAGTGGGTTTTGGTGCACTGCAGTTGGAATACACTGCACTGCAATACATTGGACATGCCATTTAAAATGAATGTGTTGTGAATGAATGTGTCAACAGGTTTTGTTGTTGTGTTGATTGTTGAGCTTGCTACAGGGATGCATTCCACTTTGAATTTGGTTTGAGAGATTTCTGAGATCATTCACAGCTCATTGACAATTCATTTGACCTCCTTCTAAGGTGCATCCAACTTTTTCAAGCTGCTTCTGTGTTTCCATTGACTTGTATAGGGAGAGAAGTTGTTTTAACCAGAACAAAAGTCCTTTGACACAGGCTTTAACTGCTGCTCCTCACTTTAGCAGCCTTCGCTTAGGGCAGGCACCCCTGATCTGTACTTGGGTGACCCCCCATGTAGCGCTGGTCCACAGAGCTGGCAGGAGAGGAGGGTCTGCACAGACCAGGCTATCACTGATGTTGTAGCCACCCACCCAAAGCTGCATGTTCTCTCTCCCTCCTTGATCACCAGCAAGCAGAGAAGTAGTTGTGAAAGGAGAGAGGGGCTGATGCCCCTTAGACAATTGGAGCTGCCCATAAGTAATAAAAAGAGTAACATGGGGCCGCCTTTATTGGGAAAAATTAGAAAGTCAATGGATTCCTAACAAACAGCAGACAAAGCATGTGGTAAGAGTGGCCACGCAGCAACCTCGGCATTGGGTGTGAGCATATTACCCAGGGCCATTGATTAGGGGGTACCACTGGCCCTCCTGTACTAGGCCCAAGCCCCATTAGTTACGCGGGGGTCCAGGCAACAGGAGGAATTGGATTATGGACAGGAGAGGGTGACCGGTGTGGCATGGGGGAGAATTACAGGAACCAATCCCCTGTATGGCTCTCCCTGCAGCAGCTGAAGGTCAGCTTCATCTCCTCTCCCTCCCACCAGCTTTCAGCTGGTGCAGGGAGGGAACTACAGGGGATTTGTTCCAGTAATTGCCCCCCCCCCCCCAGTCACAGTGATCACTCCTTCCCCCTGCTGCCAGACCCCCCTGTGTGTCCCTCCAGCAGCGCCGAGAGCTTCTTCTCCTCTCCCTCCTGCTGGCTGCTGTGGGGTGCACGGGATTGCTTCAGGATGGAGAGCGGGTCAGGTAGGCTGTACAGGACCCAGTGATTTCTAACAGCAGCTCTGACATTACCACTAGCATTAGGAAAGTACATGGAAAGGCAGGAAAAACCAAATATTTGCAAAAAAAAAAAAACAGGATGGATGGTAGTAAGCTTCTGCACACAGGTATTACACTATTTTTTAAGAAATATACACAAAGAAATGTTTCAGGTTTGTGGACACTTGCAGTAAGTATTCATGCCAGAGACAGTCTGACAACTAGTATTTTTAGAAGACGGTAACACCTGTAGGTCTCTTATAACATGCTTCCTTAAAGAGATCATTTATCTTCAAAAATGTAATATATTGCAGCTTACCAATCATTCGACGTGGAGGCTGCATCGGTTTTCTTTTTTTAGCCTTTTTTCCCTTCTGTTTTCCAGTTATGATCCAGCACATTAGAATGCCTACACTCTGGAGGAATTAGCACAGGGGCAGATTTGGACAGCAGCATTGTCATTGGGGGAGGGGAATGTTAGCTGTACTAGCAGATTTAAATACATTGACAAACTGAAGCTGAATTCCAGCTAATACATTATAGGTTACAGTTACAGCAAACAGTCTTTTATTTTTCCTTTTGGGATTAAGGTATTTAAAAAAGGAAGCTGATTGTAATCACCCCTGTCAGTTGTAAATAGTTTATCTCATTCCTGTAACTGAAAGAGAGCTTGTTCTTATAAGAAGCAACAGACTTACTGCCTGGATCACCAGATGAAAATAGAAGAAGGGATGCCCAAACAAGGAAACTAATTCAGGCCTCACATCTAAGTATTGATAAACTGCAATATAATAAAAGTTTGCTTTTGAGTTTATTAATGCTACAGCAATAAGCATAGAGGGGAGCATATCAATGTATCATTTACACCTGGAAAAATATCAAGTATGCATCAACCAAAGTCAATTTTACACATATAAAAAGATGTAATATTTATAACTTTGTGTTTCATGTTGCCACTTGTTTAATTATAAAGGGGCTATATATAAAATGAGCACAGATAAGAGATAATCAGAATCTAAGCTAGCTGATTTAAAACCTACCAGGCAAAGTACACTATGCTTGGTTGCTTTATGGTCGTTTTATCTGTTTCAAATTTTTATTATGTCAAATTTATTTTGGATGATAAAAAGTAAGTCTAATTAAAAGCACCGTTGCTCTGAGGGGTCAAAAGAGGACTGCTTTTATCACCATTAGCGCATATGATTGAACTTGATACTTTAAAAAGGGATTATATTAAAGGTCGAGATGCGAAGAATTAGCTTGTCAGGTGAAAGCCTGGGAATGTACATAGACTGTCTACAAATAAAGATATGCACAATACTCAGCATAACAGAGGGTTAAGGGGTCAGCCCATCCAATACAGGAATTTTTTAATTTTGGTAGCTGCTGGATAGGTAAGCTGTGTGTGAACCTTCATTTACATAGTTGAGGATTACTGTTGCTGTCAACAACAATGCACTGAAGGTGGCCATAGATATCTCGAAATTCAGCTGGTTCAGCAGGGACTGGCCGAATTTTACCTCTCGCACAGGGAGCGTTTGTCCTTGCTGGGGGCTGCTGCATTTCTTGGAGGTACACACCCGGTCACTGTTGGATTCCCTTGCTGGTCTCTTCTGGTGGATGAGAGAGCTGGCTATAGCTGCAGCCATATTTGGTGTGGGGAAGGCTGCAGGTGTGCTGAGTCCTCCCTACTCTCTTCTCCAGGATGATGGATAGGACAGGGTTCAGGACTTTCCCATCACTTCCAGTCCTGGAAGATCCCAACAGGTCACCACAGGCTGGAAGACATCCTGGAAGATCCAGGAGAAAGGGGTCCGTTGCAGGGTATTATACCTGGTAGGCAGAGGAGAGCCCATGTAATATGGCAGCACATCCTGGGTCACCCAGATAGGAACCCCCTGAGATCCATGTCAGCGGTGTCAATGTCAGATGAGGAGTACTGATGGAGCGGGTCCCATGTATGGAGCAGTGAAGATCATGCACTGTGTACATAGCACAGCCCTCCTCTGCCATCCTAGGATCCCAGCATGACATTAAAGCGTAAGTTGACTAAACACCCCCCCAGTTCCAATGTCCTGTGATCCCCGCTGTCAGGACGCTGCTTCACAAGTCTTAGGATTTGAAAACCTTGCGGCAACACCTACATCTGTAACTCTCAGCAGAATAGGCATGCCGATTGGTCAGCAAAGTAACATGAACGGCGCTGGCCAATCAGATTCTGTCTAGCCCGTCCTGTCAACATGCGGATGGCTCCCTCAGTGCTGGTGACACACACCACAATCAGTGGTTATGACATGCGGCCCAGAAGAAGCGGTGTAACCCTTCTGATGGGTGTTACCCTGGTGCGGTCCGCACCCCCCTACACCCCCATAGCACCGCCACTGCCGGCAGGGATTATTTTCATTCGGGAGCAGGCTGTTTTTTTCGTGCAGGGGAGCTTTTTTGATGCCCCCCCCCTGCAAAGTGCCGCCAAGATACAGCGTTGACTATATGTGAATACTGCTCTATAAATGTGTTAAAAGCTCCTGAAGAAGCAGTGGTTTTGCCGCTAAACATGTCGAACACCCAACATCCAGATGGTATCTGCCATTATCGATAGTGGTTATATTACCCCATCTGTGATTTGTGTTCCTTATAGAGCTAAATGTGGAAGGACACAGTACCCTGTGTCTATGTTTTATTATGTTTTCAAAAAAAAAAAAATGTTTTATTTTAATTTTTTATTAAAAAAATTTTTTTTGTTAAACCTCTATATGGTACCATGAAAGTCCACATATGCCTCAAAAATCCATATTGATCTACATTGGCACCTTTTCTAATATTCACTTAGCAAAATAAATTAGCATTTTTCCAGGCACTATTACCTTAGTGAATGAGGTGATGCTTTACTAACTTTTATCATCCAACCTTGTGCAAGCAAAATGCAATGTTTTTTTTTTTTTTTTTTTTTAATTAATCCTTGCACATAATTGGATATTCTTTTCAAAGTGAATTTTCACCATATTTGCTAAGCTAAATAAAAACCCCATTTAAAAGTAAAAAATGGGATTTTTGTACTTACCGTAAAATCCATTTCTCTGAGTTCATCGATGGACACAGCACTCCATAAATGATAACTACTGGGTTATATTGCCTCATCCAGGAGTAGGACTAGGCAGAACAAAAATCACCTGGCTATGGGCATGGGCCATCTGCTCTAGGTAATCAGTTTAGTAGCAAGCAGTATTAGAAGTATCAGAACTCCATAGAGGGGTGGGTGCTGTGTTCATAGATGAACTCAGAGAAATGGATTTTACGGTAAGTACAAAAATCCAATTTTCTCTTTCATTCATCGACAGACACAGCACTCCATAAATCATACTGTAACTACTGAGACTTCCAAAATAAGTGCCAAAAGCAAAATGAGGGATGGGGAAAAATAACCCAAGGCTAAACATAAGTGCCTAAACCAGGACACAGGAGCCTTAACCAGGTCACATCTGCAAAAATAAAAGCTTCCCTCAAGAGGGAACAGCCCCTCTTAAACAGCAGCCTACAAAACTTTGCAATCAAAAGAAGCATCCGCAGATGCCAAAGTAATTACTTTTTTTGTGAATTTTGTGAAGGTATGCACCGACGAGCAAGTGCAAACAAGGCCCAAGAAGCACTAAGCGCCCAAGTAGAATGTGCCCTGTCAGGGAAAGGTGGAACCTGACCTTTAATGGAATAGGCCTGAGTCACCGTCTGTCTGAATCATCTGGAGAGGGTAGCCGAAGAAGCGGCCAGCCCTTTTCTTGCTCCGTCCGTAACCACAAAAAGCGAGTCTAACCTCTGAAAGGACTCAGTAGCTGCCAGATACACCCAAATCGCACGAACCACATCCAAGGTATGCAAAGCAATTTCCTTGGGATGAGCCGGCTTGGGACACAAGGAAGGCAACACAATGTCCTCATTCAAATAGAAGTCAGAGACAACTTTGGGCAGGAATGATGAACAGGGACGAAGAACCACTTTATCCCTATGGACCACCAAATAGGGACTGCGACAGGATAATTCTACCAATTCCGATACCCTGCAGACCGAAATAATAGCCACCAAGAATGTCACCTTCTGGGATAACGTAGACAAGGAATCTCCTGAATATTCTCTAAAAGGAGGTTTCTGGAGAATCGAAAGCACTAAATTTAAGTCCCATGGCGCCAAAAGAGACCGTGCCGGTGGAGCCACATGTCTAACCCCCCTGAATGAAGGTATGAACTAAAGAGTGCGTGGCTAGGGGTCGCTGAAAGAAGATTGAAAAGGCAGACACCTGGCCCTTGATGGAACTCAAGCCCAACTTCTGATCAACGCCCCGTTGAAGAAAGGTTAAGATCCGAGCCACAGAAAAGGATCGAGGATGAGCGCCAACAGACTCACACCAACAAATGTACCCTTTCCACGTACAATGGTATATCTTTCTGGAAGACGACTTCCTCACCTTCATCATAGTAGGGATCAGTGATCCAGACAAACCTCTATCCCTCAGTACCTGGCTTTCAATAGCTAAGCCATTAAAACCAGCTACTGTAAAGCAGGATGTTAGATTAGCCCTTGGGACAACTGGTCTTCTCTGAGAGGAAGCCCCCAAGGGAGCTTTACGGCCACCAGGATGATTGGAAGATCCTTTCTCTTGAGTCCTCACAGGAACTGCAGAAGAAGCCTGAGCCGAGGATGCTCCTTGCCTTACCATGGCCTTGGATGCCTACGGCATCTGTCAGAGGACCCCATGACCTTGTCACGAATTTTGGAATCCTTCTGTAGAGGCGAACCTGCTAAAGGAGCTGCATGTAGGACTGTGCAAACAGAATTGTCTTGAAGGTGGATACCACCAGACTCAAAACCTGTATGCAAATCGGGAGAGAAAACTGTCTGTGTGACAGCAGCCGGTGAATCATGGCCTGCGGTTGCTGAAATTTGTCCAGAGAAAGGACCACCCTGGTCAGAATTAAAATTAGAACAAGGTAAATCAATACCTTGGACAGGGATAGGGGGGACCTTAGGTAGTTTGGACATCACCTGAACCTTTGCAAAAATGAAATCCACACAAGGAGACTCAGTACCTAAAAAAACCTAAAAAGAACAAACTTTGCCCCCCTTTCTGGGTACTCCCAAAAGAAACATTTTGCGGATCTCCTTGACGCTTACATAAGAAGTAAACGTTGCCGGAAACCAGCAATAATGGGTGAGGGCAGACCTTCATGCTGCAGGAGTCTTGTCTGCTGGTCCGGAGAAGCTAGCTCTAGGCTTACCAGACCAAAGCTGCTTGGAACCTCCCGGGGAAGATTTAAAATATCTATTTCCCTTATTCTCTGTCCCAGAAGCACAAAATAATTTTCTATGGGCTGAGAAGGTGGGCCCCTGTCTGCGACAAGGCTCCTTCCTTTTCCTTGACTGTGGCTGGAAGGTACTCTTCCCCCCCGTGATACCCTCAATGATGTAATCTAAGGTAGCCCCAAACAGGCGATCACCTTGAAAGGGCAGATCAATGAGAGCTTTCTTAGAGGCTTGGTATGCGGACCAATTCTTAAGCCACAGCAAGCGCCCAATCACCATGGCTGAAACAGAAAGTTTGGACAGCACAGGAGCTGTATCGGATTGGTCCGCTAAATCAACATAAGCAGTGGGGACCTGCTCACTCCCCAGGCCCTGGACCAAAAGCTTGGCCCATTCAGTTAGGGTCTGAGACACCAGGGCTGAGAGAAAGACTGGCCGCAATGCCGAACCAGCCATAGTAAACATGCTGCATACCACAGCCTCCGCTTTCCTGTCAGCCGGGTCCTTAAAGGACGGGGATTCCTCTACTGGGATCATGGTTGCTTTATTCAACCTGAAAACAGGAGGGTCCTCTACTGGTGAACTAGTCCACTTTTTTAAAAGTAACTCCTCAAAAGAGTAACGTACAGCAAAACGTTTGGGGACCACAAAGGAAAACCTGTCAAAATAAGGCACATAAGGAAATGCCTTTGGAGTACGAGGTAACTTGTGCGTACCAAATGACACAGCCACGTCCGTGGCTACATCAGCTGCATCCTCCATTTTTAAAGTTTCACGCACTGCAGTGATAAGTGCGTCTACCAGTGCTTTTTCATTCGCAGCTGCGACTATGGAGGAATCAACCTCACTATCGGATGCATCTGGGGGTGTCGGGTCGCGCCCATGGCGGCATCAGGCTCAGAATAAGATGAGACAGACTGATCAGAGCAAGGCAGGGGATGCTTCCTCCTGGGCCTTTGCCCACATGCCACTTCCACCCAGGACACTAAGGACTGCAGGACCACCGTCAGTGCAACCATGGGAATCTGGGGTTCTGAGGGACCTGCCACCTCCATTTGGGGGAGATGTGACCCTGAGGCTCCATAAGGAAAGGAAGACTTTGCAGTACAAAAACGAACTTTTGGCACCACTAAAGGATCCCCTCAAGGCTCAGGGTACCTATCAGCAGAGAGAGATAATAGAGACAACCAAGTACTCACCCTACCGACCCTAGGAGTGCTGAGAACCCAGCATCATCATGGATGCCATCCCTGTTCATATGTCCTGGGCACAGGAAGAGGAAACTGAGGAGGAGCTTAGGCATCGCACAAGGCTTCGGTCATCTCCAGCATCTCCCAGACTAAGGGAAAATGGCCCCCCTGACTTCATCGTGCTACTCAAACAAGGCTGCCAACTGAAGACCAGCAAGACTAAGGGAAAATGGCCCCTGTGACATCATCAGGCTACACAAACATGGCCGCCAACCAGAGACCAGCCAAACGAAGGGAAAATGGCCACCATCTGCTACAAACGCTGAAGCATGCTGCCAGGATCTTCCCCGCGCCCTCTGAGATGCTGCACCCTTTGCAAGGGGATCCCCTTGAAGGTAGGACACATGTTAGGAGAGACTCTGCACTGGGACCCCCCTGTACTATACCCACACTGCAAACAGTAGGGTATGCACCAAGTCTCCTACACTGGGACCCCTCCAGACTACCAGGGCAGGACACACACTATCCCAGGACCCTTACAGAGTGGGGATAGCCGGGGAGACCCCAGGGGTCTCCACTGCATTCTCTGCCCTGGGACCCACACCAGACTCCAGGTCCAGACAGGGGGGGGAAGGGAGTGGGGGAAGCCCAGCTCCCTGAGGGGTTTTTGACAGGTACCCGCCCCCCACATCTGTGAGACTCCGCTGCGTCGAGGTCCATCAAAAGTTCAGCCCCCCTCCCCCTTCCTCCACTGCCGGACCACTTAAAAAGTGCAGCATGCTTCGCCCATGCGCAGTAGCGAAAGGCTTCACTGCCGGTTTCCCTTACCATGAATGGTGGCGGCAGCACACGAGAGCTGATTGGAAAATCAGCTGGGGTGTCAACATCGCGGGATCCCTGGACAGGTAAGTGTCCTAAGTTTAAAAGTCAGCAACTACAATATTTGTTTTTTTTTTCATGGGGGGGTGGAGCTCCGCCTTAACAATAAGCACTGCAATGCCCATGTATTGGTGTTAAAAGGCCCTAAATGTTTCTTTTTAGGTCTGAAAGAATAAATAAATCTGAAATCTGACAATATTCAATAAAGCAGTAAAAAGTAATGTGCAAAGTTCAGTAATCAAAAACTACATGTTATGCCTAACCATACTGGAGTTAGTACAGCCAAAAAAAAAAAATATATTTGACTTTTTTTTCTATCAGCTGTTGTAATTTGCACATTGACCAGAATGAGCATTAAAAGAACATCCCTGAAGGGGAACCAGCCCATATATAAGAATATTTTACTGTTAATAAAATGCATTCTGTTGGAACCTGCAAGGATCTTCTCTACCATCTCCTTATATAGATATACTGAACCTTCCAGTCTACTAAACTTAATCTTATTTGGATTTCCTACTTCACTGCAGTAATAATATACCAGTATAATGAAACTAGGCATGAAAACATTTCAATTACAAACTATTATCATGGTTACGCTTGTTAGGGATTTTAACTACTATCTCTCCTTTATTTTCATACTTATGATATTTTATTGCTTTGAATATTTTTCATGGCATAAAAACAAATAAAGCAAACAAGAGTCGTCAAGATATTTGAAGTAGGGCTATATTAAGGGCCTACATGTGCGTCATGAAGCGCACACACTGGTGTATGTTGTGGAGGGAGTTGCAATGTTTTGTTACACTGCTTAACATCATTCATTTTTTTTTTACATTACTGCAAAAACACCTAATTTAACATTATACAGTGCAGTGTATTGTGACGTACTACTGAACAATAGCATGCAGTAACATCAGGGGCGTAACTACAGGGGTTGCAGGGGTTGCAATCGCTACCGGGCCCCATGCTCCAGGGGGCCCGGTAGCAAACCAGTGGGTGAACTTCCAGGATCGCAAAGGTCACACTTGCAACCGGACCCTGGCATTGCACCACTGTGGGGAGGCCCCAAGATTGCAGGAAGGGGGCCCACTGCAGAACTTGTGAAAGAATCCTGCTGCGGGACCGTAATAAAAGGCCATGCAACGAGTGTAAAGAGCCCCAGGATTAGTGGGAAGAGCCCTGGGCTTGAAGGTAAGGGCCCCGGCCAGGGGTCTGGGGGGCCCTTCATGGTTTCTTGCATCAGGGCCCTGAAGGTTCTAGTTACGCCTCTGAGTAACATGCTGAGTTTCCACACAACACACGTGTGGTGTGAACAAGGCACAAGGTAAACTGTTTTTTAATTGACTGTGCATTAAGCATGCGTTGATCAATGTAGATCTGTGCAGCTCAACACAGCTAGTGTGAACAAGCTTTTAAAGTGGTTGTAAACCGTTACATATACAGTACTAAGTAAAATGAACAGCCTTAGATGATACGCAGAGATTAAATAAATCCTCCTACATATATTGTACCTGTTTATCTGCAGTCTTCTCTCCTCTACAGCCATTCAAATTGCTGAATCTATAAAGCTTGTCTGAGCGTTCAGAAAAAAAATTGGATTTTTGACTTACCGTAAAATCCATTTCTCTGATGTTCATGGATGGACACAACTCCTGATCTTCATAACTATTGGGTTATACTGCCCCTTACAGGAGTAGGACACTAGGCAGAAAAATAATCTGGCTATGCCTATGGGCAGCCCCAGGGGGTATACTTCCTCTCCCTGCTATAGGTACTGAGTTTAGTTACAAGCAGTGTCAGAAGAATTACAGCTCCACAGAGGGGTGAGTGCTGTATCCGTCAATGAACATCAGAGAAATGGATTTTACGGTAAGTCAGTTCGTTCATTGACAGACACAGCTCCTGATCTTCATAACCATTGGGACGCCCCAAAGCAATGTTAAACATGAGGGGTGGGAACAGCAAAAACTCTCAAGTCTAAACAGTAGCCAACCAGGCAACAGGAGCTCAACCAAAACATCTGGGGCCCACCTGAAAAAAATACACCCTCAAAGAGGATCAGGTCCTCTAAACAGAAGCCTGCAAAACCTTGCAGCCAAAAGAAGCATCCACAGATGCCAACACATCCACTTTATAAAACTTTGTGAAAGTGTGCACCGACGACCAGTGAAAACCTACGTCACTGACACCTGATGATGGAAGGCCCAGGGGGCTCTAAGCGACCGAGTAGAGTGCACCTTGACAGGGAAAGAAGGAACCTGACCCTTGATGGAATAGGCCTGAATCACCGTCTGTCTGATCCATCTGGAAATGATCGCAGAGGAAGCGGACAACCCTTTCCGAGGCCCATCCGTGAGCAAAAATAGTGAGTCTGACTTCCTGAAGGACTTCGTAGCTGCCAGGTACACCCTAATTGCCCGGACCACATCCAGGGCATGCAAGGCAATTTCCTTTGGATGTTTAGCACGATAATGCCACCAGTTCTGACACCCTGCACATGGAGGTAAAAGCCAACAAAAAAGCCACCTTCTGAGACAGTGTAAGCAAGGGAATCTCCCGAAATTTTCTCAAAGGGAGGCTTCTGGAGGACCGAAAGCTCCAAATTGAGGTCCCAAGGCAGCAACGGAGACTGCACTGGAGAAACCAAATGTTGCATACCCTGAAGAAAGAATCGCACCAGGAAGTGTGTGGCCAAGGGTCATTGGAAGAAGACCGACAAAGCCAACACCTAGCCCTTGATGTTACTCAAGGCCAATTTCTTTTCAACCCCCCCCCCCCCCACCGAAGTAAGGAGTAAGGACGAACCTCAAGAGACTCACACCATGCAATGTACGTCTTCCACATATGATGGTAGATCTTCCTGGAAGCAGCTTTCTTAGCTTTTAACAGCGTAGGAATCACCGACTCAGATAAACCTCTATCCTTCAGCACCTGGCGCTTAACAGCCAAGCTGTCAAAGCCAGCAACTGTAAAGCAGGATGGAACATTGGTCTTTGGGACAGCAGATCCTTCCTGAGAGGAAGCTTCCAAGGAATGTCGGCAACCAGCCGCACCAGATCGGCGTACCATACCCGGCGTGGTAAGTGCCAATTTCCCACCCCGTGAATGTATATGGCAGAGAGGGTTGGAACAAACTGTTCTGCCCACCTTAGGATGCCGGCTACCTCCAGAGTCACCTGGATACTTCTTCTGCCCTACTCGTGATTGAATTAATCCATGGCCGTGGCATTGTCCGATTGAATGCGCACTGGACATCCCTGAAGACGATCCATCCAATGGTCCAGACACAGTCTGATCGCTCGGAGTTCCAAGACATTGATTGGTAGTCTGGACTCTTCCAGTGTCCAGATCCCCTGAGCAGAATGTTTGCTAAGAACGCCTCCCTGGCATCCATGGTGACCACTGTCCAATACAAGGGGAAGAAGGATTTGCCCACACGAAGAGCTGGAGAACGAAGCTACCATATCAGGGACTCCTTCGTCCCCTGACTCAGCCGGATCTGATTGTGCAGAGACTGCGGTGTCTTGTCCCATTTGGCCAGAATCTCCCTTTGCAGGGACCTCGTATGGAACTGTGCAAACAGAACCCCCCCTAAGGTAGACACCATCAGGCCCAGCACCCGCATGCAAGTCTGGAGGGATGACCGTCTGCTGGACAGCAGGAGAAGAATTGCAGCCTGCAATTTCTGGAGTTTGTCCAGAGAGAAGAGCACTCTGGCTAAGGCCGAATCCAGAGTCAGACCCAGATAGTCTAGTTTTGTGGAGGGAACAAGAGCAGACTTCTGAAAACTCAGAATCCAGCCAAACTCCTGCATGGTTCCTATTGTGATCTCCAGGTTTTCCACCAGAACAGTAGGAGACTCCACTCGCAGAAGGAGGTTGTCCAAGTAGCCCTTTACCGTGATCCCCCGTTGGCATAACAAAGCTAGCACCAGTGCTAACACTTTTGTGAAGACCCGAGGAGCAGTGGCGAGACCAAAGGGTAACACCACAAACTGATAATGCTCCTCTTCGATGGCAAAGTGGAGAAAGCGCTGGTGACTGGCACATATCGAAATATGAAGGTAAGCATCCTTGATGTCGATAGGAGCAATAAAATCCCCCTGATGCAAGGATGCCAACACCGTGCGAATGGACCCCATTCTGAACTTCTGCACCCGCACAAAGCAGTTCAGCGCCTTGAGGTCCAGGATTGGAC
The DNA here is from genome assembly GCF_965119305.1 of Pelophylax lessonae. Taxonomy (NCBI): domain Eukaryota; kingdom Metazoa; phylum Chordata; class Amphibia; order Anura; family Ranidae; genus Pelophylax; species Pelophylax lessonae. Next base: position 449,179,856 of record NC_138772.1, read on the forward strand.
ACACCTTGCCTTCCTGGGAACTGTAAACAGGTTTGAGTAAAAACCCTGAAAACGCTCCGAAGTCGGAACCCGGGACAATCATCCTCTTGAAACAACAGGTCTTGTATCACCCCAAACAGACCCTGTAAGCGGTCTGGGGACAGGCGCAAGTTGTAAGAAAATAAACTTTGCCGGGGGACAAGAGCAAAACTCGATCTTGTAACTGAACCAAATGACTTTGTGGACCCACTTGTCTTGTACCAGGGAAGTGCACAGGTCTGGAAACCAGCGAAGACATCCCCCCACCCCCGTACGGGTGAGGGAGCACCTTCATGCTGAAGGAGCCTTGTCCGCGGGTCTGGAGAAGTCCGCTCTCGGCTTGCCAGACCAGGTTCGTTTGGATCCTCCATAGGAGGCCCTGAAAGGCTTTGAGCCCTTGTCAGTCGACCCTGAGGGATGAAAAAACTTCCTATGAGCAGAAGGAAGCCCGACGTCTACGTCAAGGTTCCTTGCTCTTAGTAGCCTGCGGAAGAAAGGTACTCTTCCCCCCTGAGACCTTTAATGATATCATCCAGGGTAGCTCCAAACAGACGATCTCCTTGAAAGGGTAGATGATTTAAGGCCTTTTTAGACGTCTGGTCTGCAGACCAGCATTTCAACCAAAATTCACGCCGAAGGACTACTGCCCAAACGAAGAGCCGAGCCACTAGGGGAGCCGCATCCAAAGAGGCATCACCGATAAACTGCAGCCCCTGGACCAGCTTGTCTGTCAGCTCAGCAAAGGCAGGGGGGAGCTCTTCTCCCTCCAGGTCACGGCGTAAATGCTTAGCCCACTCAGTCAGAGTTTGCGACACAAGGGCAATGATGAAAACCGGCCTCAGTGCTTACCAGCCAGAGTGTACATATTGCGGGCCACAGCCTCTGCCTTCCTGTCAGTCAGATCCTTAAAGGCCAGGAACTCTTCAATCTGAATCATGATTGCCTTGTTCAATCTGGAAACCGGAGGGTCCACCACCGGTGGAACAGTCCACTTCTTAATAAGGGACTCCTCATAGGGGTAACGCCTAGAAAATCACTTAGGGACCCCAAGGGGACACTTTGGTCATCCCTACTCTTTAGCAACAATTTTGTCAAAATAGGCAGGGAAAGGAAACACCTTTGCCGCTCTGGATGGCTTATGACTTCTAAAGGGAACCTGCGCCTCCTTCGCAGCTGCGTCCTCCATCTTCAAAGTCTCACACACAGATACAATCATTGCGTCCCCCAGCACCTTTTCGTGCATGGTTGCAGATGTGAAGGAATCATCCTCACTATCAGAAGGCGCGTGGTGTCAGACCCAGCAGGATGACCCACTTCTGCGGCGGTCGAATCAGAATCAGGATCTGATGAGACAGATGAGGCAGGGGAAGGCGGGGGGTGCTTTTTGCTAACCGGTCGCCCAAAAGCCACCTCCACCTGGGACACAAAGGGCAAGCAATTAAGATAATGCATAATACAAACGTTTTAGTTGTTATACATAACTAAGCATGGACAATTTGTAATCTTTAACTGGAATTCCACTTTAAAGAAAATCTATCACCAGAAAAAAAATGATTAGTAAATCTCCCATGAGGTGTACATGGCACTTGTCCCCACCAAAATGCAAGCAGTGGATGTTAAATAAATATTCCTTTTATGGAAAAAAATAAATAAATCTTCCTTTTCTGCCATTACTGGCTGTAGCTCCACACCCCTGATTAAACTATGGGTTTTACCACGGAGGGAGTTACAGCCAGCTCTGAATCCTGCCTTCTCTCCATTCTGCAGCATTTGCCTCCTTCTCTGCCCTGTTTAGTACACACAGGATGCGGACCTGCAGTCTGCTATTTAGGGCACAGAGAGAATTATACAGAATAAAGAAGAGGAATCCGAGTTGTACAGAGTTAAAGAGAATAATCGATTAGACTTGTACATAGGGAGGAACTTGTCCATGATTTTCTTGCTATCAATTTGGGCATCCCATAATTCCTATTCTCCTTCAAAGTTTTACCCCCTAATAAATCATAATAACAAAGCCCAAAGACTGTTCCTTGTCTCTGGATGAAAGCTGAAAATGCTACTTGGCTGGCTGTGTAGGAGTGGGGAACCATGTCATCTGCAACCACTACAGGGGTAGTGCCACAGTTATAACAAAGATGAATGAACCAATTAGCAACTAATTGGACACAATTTTGACACAAGCAGGAAAAGGTCATTTTGGAGATGGTTAATCCAGATGAACTAAAGAACTGAATCAATCAATCAATCGAAAGTTTTAGCATGTTTTTTTTTTTTTTTTTAAATATGGATGTATTCAGAGAGAACTAACAAGGATTTTAACCCCATAAACATGGAGGTTGTCATTACTGACCTCATTGTGAAAACTGGAATCACTTGGCATGGTTAAGCCCCGAAGGCACGGTGAAACGCATCAGATGCATGGTTTAAAAGGAGCTTGGCTCAGGCTGCTATTACTTGTGTAATGAACAGGCTTGCACGGTGTGTGGTGATCAGGATACCTTTTTTGCCTACAGACTGAATAGAGTCATGACGGACTCTTTACCGAGCCTGCACCCAAATCAGATACAGCTACAGAAGCCTGAGCAGAGACCCAAAGCATTATACCTGTTCAACCTCTGTACAATTTCCTTTAAATTTAGGAAAAGTACGGAATATAGAGACAAACAATCTCTTTAAATAGTGCACTACAAAGGTTATGGTAGACCTAAAGGAGATTGTAGCTTATAACAAACCAGTGCCCATACAAGGCAAAACAGCAGGATTGCTGCAAGGCTCCCCTCCCCAGCAGCACACGCTCACCTTTCCTTCATTCATCCGCCAATTCACCAGGACTAACAAATAGTCATTACTTTAATGTATGGAAGAGCTTGTGACTTACTTCATGTGACAGCACTTGTGTGTTGATGATTGGCTCAGTGCTGTCAAATGGGGATGGGGAGATAGTGAGCCTTGTGTATTTTGCTGGGGAGGCAGGTATTAGAATGAAACCGGTTCTTTTCCCCAAATGGGAAAGCACAGCTTATCTTTAGAATACAACTAAAGGCAAAACATTTTTAATTAGTTGTAGATAGAGTGGAGAGGGATTAGAAATGGTGTCATTTTTTACTGCGGTCTGTGCCCCTGTTAGGGAGATTTTCCCTCATTATTTGTCCTGTTTACCATTATCATTGAAAGTGAAAGTAAATCCCAAATTTTGGGTTGTCCCCAGAAAAGTAACAGAGGGGAAATCTTCCAATGGGAACACTAGTTCTGGTGACCTGGGGTTCCCAGGAAAATCCCCAAATTTGCAGGGATTTCCTCTCACTTTCTGTTTGGCTATGGGACAGGAAGTCAAGGGAAATTTCGCAATGGGACACATATGGCGAATAAAAAACTGACAGGGGTTATAACCCTCCCTTTCTCTATCCAAATGAAAAAAAAAAAAGGTTTTGCCCATAGCTATACCTAAAGTCGATGACCTAGGATAAAAAAAACAAAGACTTCTGATTTCTCTCTGACTTTCCCATTCCGCACACTTTGTCCTGGGCCAGTGACTGTGGACATATTGAAAGTGTGTGCGTGTGTGTGTGTGGGGGGGGGGGGGGGGGTAAGCATATTAGCCACACAACTATTGTCAGCAGGTAAACAATAGAAATTCCCTTAGTCTAGTAAGGTTAATGCTGCCCCTGGATGGATCGAAATTTGCCTGGCTCAGCAAAAGCGAAAATTTGCCTGGCTTAGCACGGACTGACCGAACTTTGATTGATCCACGGCCGTTCCTGCTCGAAAGAATTCAATTTAATGATGGACTTCTCTTGAATGGGACGGTTTGAAAACATTACTTTGATCAGCACCTGCAGCCAATTGGCTGCTGCAATGATCAGTGTATTCTGACAGCAGAGGTGTTCCTGCGCTCCGAATACAATAGCACAGCAGTGAGGATTCCTGAGTGGATGGGGAATCAGTTTTTTTTTTTTTTTTTTTTTTTTTTCGATCCGCCTCCAGCTGATTAAAAAAAAAAAAAAACAACATTTTATGTATGATTAGCCTTACTTTAAATGATTAGTACCAGAATATTGAGAGGTGGGTTTACTATTATAAACATTCACTAAAAATACAATGCATATGAAAAGAAATTGTTTATTATATGATTTCTGAATATTCCATGTTGGAGAGCAAATGAAAAATAACCCTAACTAAACTGAAAAAAGGACATAGGTACAATAAGTGTGAGACTCTACAGCTGTTGTGTGAGATAGTACATCACATTCCCAGCTCTACGGCTGCCAGCTATCCGTCAGCTACAAGCCAAGAGAGGAAGTGTGCTGCTCCACTAGAGCCTTGAGGGGATTCACCTGAATTGAATTATTTACGTTTTATCAACTGGAATTCTATAGGTGTCCTGAAGGAGGGAATAAACCCTGTTTGCCTCTTCATGATATGTCCTGTACTTTATGTTACCTGCAAAGCACTAAAAGTTTGGGCTGCATTATCCGTGATTTTTACAATTTATAATAGCCACTTGAATGCTTTCAAAAGGAAATGAGAAATAAATCCAATAATTAAAGCAAACTTTTGATTGTAAAAGTAATTGATGTGGAATGCCCATGGAATAATAAGCAGCACAAGGTGGCTGCACCCAGCTGGAGATTCTACAAAAAAAGGAATCCAAGAGTCCATTCAAAGAGTGCATTCAAAATGAATGGGTTTGTAGTGTATGTTACGCACTACAAAGTGAACCTGACCCATATTTTTAATAGTTACCTGCTACTGTAATAGTTTTTGGGGTGCCTTCCAATATGAATGGCACTGCAACACACTGTGGTTTGCACAGTACTATACACACACGCATTACTGCAGCACATACAGTAGGTCTTCTGTCTGAACAAATGCTGTTATTTCAGAGCATATAGAATGCTTACAGCAACAGTTGCCAACCAGTGGTCCATGGACCACTGATGGTCCACGAGGAAATTTTGGTGGTCCCAGCTTCTTCCGCAAATCAACATTGTGGCAGATGTCTACCACCCAATGTTGTTTCCAGTGATACCCAATGCCTCCTCTGTAGCTCCAGCTCCTGTGAACTCAGAGGGAGGTGCTAGGAGGAGCATAAAGAGTGGGAGGTGAAGAAGGAAGGGACTTCCAATGGCAGTGCTGATTACAGACTGTGGGAGGGGGCACGGAGCTTGAGCACATAGCTGGATAAGGAGGTGAGGAGATACAATGATGAGTCTGTGTAATGCAGCAATATAATGCCTTACACAGAGACCCGGAGCACTGTGTATATAGGGTAGCAGTGTGATCCAGGGGGAGGGGGGCAGAGATCCAGGGCATTGTGTTTATAAGGCATATAAAATTCATATTAGAGGGATTCAAAATTATGAGTTTATTGTAGTAGTCTGTGAGGTCCAAGAGGTTGGTCAACGCTGGCTTATAGTGTATACTGTAAAAAATGTCCATTTCATGGATTTTAGGCAACTATCATTGTCAGCAATATATTTTCATAGAGGGCCAAGTCTGGCTTTAATTTTTGCATGAATCATCTGCTAATGGCACCTATTGGTATATTTAAATAGTACATGCTGACCATAAGACATTGGACAGAAACATTTAAATTACATAAGAATTTAGCTTTCATGACTCTGATGAAGTGGACTGTGGTCTCTAGAAGAGACTGTTACTAATTAACTTGACACTTCATAACCAGTTATGATGATATAATGCTGGATGGTGGAATCACATAAGGTTCTTTCATAAAGATATAGATAGCCTATTTAATGGTGTCTTTCAAAGCAATTAATGCTTTTAATTAAACTTTATGGATATTAAAAAACAAGTTGGGAATTGTTTGAATCATTTTATGTGCAATAGTGTTTACATTTCTGATATGTAAAAGATAAAGGGATGATGCTTTGCTTTCTTAAACATTTATGGGAAATGAGGGTATTCTTGGTGTATTTGAGCTTGTTGACAGTAAAATGACTAAGCACACATTACATATATATTTTATTGAGCTTTCTATCAAAAACATACATTTTTACATGGTTCAAAGCTGGTTCATGTGAATTGTTTTCCATTTATTTAAAATCAAAGAACAGAAAACGTTTTCTTTTTTCTGCCCTTTGTTGCTCTTAAAAAACGCTTTAAAACCCAACCCTAGCTTTCTAAAGCACGCTATATTACCAACTGTTTGTGAACATCTAAAAATCACGCCTATCTGAGCTTGTTGGACATCTGATTACAACACCTTGTGCTTTTGCCTCCCTATTTTGAGTCTTTAACACCCTTCTCTCTTTTGGTAAGCCTTTCCACAAGTATTTGGTGTGCATCAGATGGAATTTGGGCCTATTCTGCATTTGAAAAGCCAGGATAAGAAAACCAGGCTCTCAGTCAGTATTCTAATTTATTGCAAAGGTGCTCAGTGGGGTTGAGGTCAGAGCCTGCTGTAGGCCCCACGAGTTGAGCCACACCAGGCTTATTAACCCACATATTTGTGCACTTGACTTAGTACCTGAAATTAAAGCGGAGCTCCACCCAAAAGTGGAACTTCCGCTTTAGGTAGTTCTAACCCCCTGACATGCCACATTTGGCATGTCATTTTTTCGGGGGGGGGGGGGGGGAGCGGGTACCCAGTTCTGACATGTACCCGCTCCTAATTCTGCTCGGAGCACCGAGGCGCCCTGAGCGGAAGTTCTCCTCTCCCCCTCCCTCCCTGCAATCTTCTGGGACATATCAGAGGTCCCAGAAGATTGCCGGCGCAACTCGCGCATGCGCAGTGGGTACCCGGCTGTGAATCCGCAAACTGTCACAGCCGGGTGCCCACACCAATGATGCCGGCGCCGCAGAGGAGAGAGGGAGAAGAGCGAGGCTTCGGGCGGCCGCATCACTGGACCATTGGACAGGTGTTTAGGCTGGAACTCCGCTTTAATATTTTGGAGGGTTGTCCACTTGTTTTTGGCCATATAGTGTATGTAACATTGTAAGGTATAGGAAGACACTACCAGTGCAGGGCTTTAATATTTTTAGTATGTATCCTTACACCAGCCCTGGAAGTATTAATTTTACATTGTTTGCTGATATGAAAAACCTGCAGAACTAAAAAAGTAAGTATAGGAACATTCATCTAAACTGTTAATGGGATATATATTTGCCCAGACTGAAGGCAGAAGGGTGGAAGCATCTACTAGCCCACTGACAAATCCAAATTTTAAACGAGTGGAAAGGCCTATACATGCAAACCCTTGCTCGTTTCTTCTAGTTTTAAGTTGAGTAGTTTAATAAGAAAGGTTTGCCTGGGGAAACACAGAAATTTGCACTGGCTTTAATTAACTGCGGATGGCATGTTACTAAATATCTTTCCGTTCCAGCAACTTTGGTGGGATCAGCAGAGTGTGCACACACACACACGTTACTATGCTGGGTTTCAACATCCCTGGATCCTTCCCAGCTATTAATTGAGGTTCCTTTGAGACTGTGTACAGTGCATAACAGCAGCTTCCATCAATGAGGCTGTTGTGTTTAGAAACTGGATCAAATTTGCATTTACTTCCACTGTTATAAGAATGCCGATTCTTTTTCTGAGCTTTTTTCGATAACATACCTGCTAGAATCATCTTGATAAAAGTAAGAAGGCATTATCTTAAGTCCATTAGGTGTCATGTCCTGCTTCTGCCACTCTTTACAGGCATCTAGAAGAAAGGCGATCTCCATTATCATACCTTGATAACAGCCTGGGATTTCCTGTTTTTTCCAGGGCTGTCCAAGAAAAGCTGTTGTAAATATTCAGAAAATGTTTATGCTTTATTGCAAAAGTAACATTTATCTGGAAACATTTTTACTCTACATTCGTTCTCAACCTTAGGGAGCCCAGGGCATGCTAACGTTTTCCAAACCCTCCATGCCCCACCATGGCCATGTTGAACCTCTTGCGGACCCCTTTTCTAAACCTTCCCCACTCTTTCCATATCAAAAAAAATGTTTGGGATATAAATTCACTTTCAATCCATAACCTGTTATATCATAGAAGCTATAGGGTGGATTCATTAAAACTATTAAACCTAAATAGAACAAAAATAGCACACAATTGCAGCTGTATCTCACAGCTTATAAGAAGTCTTGTTTACGGTTTCCTCAAAATAAACCGTGAAATCTGATTAGTTCCTTATAGTTGCAGCTCCGGTCATTTGCTTCTCTTCAGTTCTCATTTTTATTGTATTGCTAAGCCCTTGGAGCAGACCTTTTTGCACAGTGTCTGTATCTGGACTAGACGAAAACCAGTCAGAATGGATAAAAACTTTCAACAAACAATTTCAAACAGGAAATCAATGAAAGAAGAGTGATCACTGGGGCAGCAATGGGCCCATCTATAATACACATACATTTATAAATTAGTATTTTAGTATATAGTAATGTTTTTTTCTATTTTTGCATGCATGTTTTATTCCATATTTACTGTATTTCACTCAGTTTAAATAATCTGTTCTTTATTGGGATGTTATTGCTTCATAGACGGTAAAAGTAGGAGAGATAAGCTGCTCCAATGGCTGCTTGTCGCCCTTGCTTCCTCTGAGCAATGCAGAAAGTTTCTTCTAATCTACTTTTCTCCTCCAACCGTTTTATGGTCAAGTGGCTTATTGTTTACATGCGATGCACGCCTAATGTGACCGAGCTCTTATTTCTCTGATAGTTTGGGTTTTGTTTACCGGCCTCACTATAAGAGCCGGTTCACACTACCAGGACCAGAAAGTCGCCCCATGAAGGAGCGACTTTTTAGTGTGACTTTGAAGAGACTTGTTTAGAGACTTGTTTAGAGACTTGTAAGAGACTTGTGCACTACTTTGAAGAGACTTAAATAATAGGCGACTGTCTGTGGGGAATGCCTGGCTAATCTTTTTCTTCTTCCTGGAAAGTCTGATAACAAGTCGCTTGAAAATAGATAAGGATCCAACTTAGAGGCGACTCCCATTGAAGTCTATGTGCACAAGTCGGATAGAGGTCGCCTTGAAGTAGTACAGGAACCTTTTCTGAAGTCGGAGCGACTTCAGTAGTGCATATTAAGACGGCTCTCATTCATTTACATTGAATTTGTGATGACAAGAGACTTGGGGCAACTTGAGGGCACACAAGTCGTGTCCCAAGTCGGAGTAGTGTGAACCAGCTCTAAGTAGTTTGGGTTTTGTTTACCAGCCTCACTATAAGTAGTTTGGGTTTTGATTACCAGCCTCACTATAAGTAGTTTGGGTTTTGATTACCAGCCTCACTATAAGTAGTTTGGGTTTTGTTTACAGGTCTCACAGTGAGTAGTTTGGGTTTTGATTACAGGTCTCACTGTGAGTAGTTAGGGTTTTGTTTACCGGCCTCACTATGGAGTACACTTTGCTCTGGTCCATGCCATGTTTCTCTACAGCTAAATACAATGATCGGTGTTACCGGCTATAGCCAGAGGCACTGATCATTCAGGAAAACCCGACAGGCTGGTTGTACACAAGTCAATCAATAGATGGTCTTGTCTGCAACCAGCTAACTCATACATGGATTGAAATTTGGCCAGCCCCTGCAGAACCGCCTGAATTTCAATTCATATATGCCTGGCTTTAGATCTTGGTAAATGTAGTTCTAAGAAGCATGCCTACATCAATAGGAACTGACCCAGGGTGCCTTACTGATACCTCCTCCCAGCATTTGCCCCTCTAAGAAGTTTGCAATACTTGTCATAACATCACAAAGAGTTATTAACATTGTTTCTCACTAAATAAACAAGGTAAAATGAAAAATCAATGCTTGCACAAGATCTAGAGGAGGAAGGGGGGTTTGAGGATAAATGTTGGTCATGCCTGGGAATACTTTTAATAAAAACCTGTACTTAGAGAAATATGGGGACTGTCATTGCTGACCTTCTTCTAAAAATATAGATGCCTGACTGTCTCTGACTTCAATATATTTTCGAATCGCTAACTCAGAACAAAGATGTATATTACACAGTTACTGTGAGTTTGAGTTTAGAAGAAGGTCTGTGTCTAAGGCTGGCCACACATTATACATTTTTCTTGTACAATTTTACTTTAGATTTACCAAAGCCATATAATATGAGGTCGAAACTAAACACTTTCGATTTGTATGCAACCAGGCAGGCCCTTGCACTAATTAAAAGGTAAATCTAAAGGCAATTTAATAAGAAAATTGTATAATGTATGGCCAGCTTAAGAAAATAATAAGACTATTGGATTAGCCTGACAGCCAGCCAACTAGCATTTTCAGAAGCAGAGGTAAGCAATGGCAGCCTCTCTATTCTCTCAGTACAGGTTTCTTTTGAATCTCTGTTGTGAGGTCTGGAAATATCTAAAAACTGTCCTTTATTATATATCTCCACCTGCTGGCAGTCTGAAGATTTGCAGGTACATTTTAACAAGCAAATGAATAAGGATTTCAAGTACAAGTTCACTTCAAAATAAAAACTAAGATATGCATTTTTAGCATTGTATTAAAAAAAATAAATTTTATTTTATTGCAAGCATATACATTTTCTGAGAAAAAAAAAAATCAGTCACCAGTATTTCTTATAAACAGAAGTATAAAAAAAAAAAAATCTTCAGTAACTGAATATAGTAAAGTCTAAGGCCATTTCAGGTGGAGATAATCCATGAATTTCTGCGGTCATCGCCATTGAATTTAATGATTTAGTTTTTTCCCGTTTTCGTGCCGTATAGTATCAGTTTCCAAGCTGGCCATTTCTGAAAGTCTCTGCAGGTACTGTATGGGAGCTCTGCTGACAGGGTCTGCATAGCTACAACAGCCTAGGCACAAAAGAAAAAAATACATTTGTATGCACTACAATATACCCTGCAAGACTGTTAGTACAGAAAATCCATGAATTAGGTATAAACATAGAGATTCTCCTATATTGGGTCTATGTTACAGATAAGGGGGTCTTGTGTTGGCCGTGTAGGTAATAGGTAGCACTTCTTGTCAAAATGAGAAAACACACTAAAGGACATGTCTTTGAAGTGTATTTAAGACCAAGAACAAAATCTAAATTTAGGCTTAGTTCACACTTGTGCGATGCGGGAACGCTGCGAATATGCAGCGTGTTACCGCGTTGCATCCGCACATCTGGCATTTCACACTGCCACATGTGATACGCAGGGGGTGTCAATTAAAAGTTAACGACACCCTCAGTTTGATTGCATATCGCAGTGCGATCTGCAAGTACGCACAGAATCGGATCGCACAAGTGTGAACCACTATGCGATCCGATTTTGATGCGGCTCAAAAAATGCCTCCTGTGCGTCTTTGGTGCGGATACAGTGCGAATTCAGCCATACAAAGTGTATGGCTGATATTCGCACCGCACATGAGATCGCATGTAATGAAGGAGCAGTGCGCTCCGAATTACATGCGATCTCCGCAGCCGCACAAGTGTGAACCGGAACTTATTGGTGATTTTCAGTTCTTGGATGGCGTAGCTGCATTAGTTTTATTTTTTCAGGTTTTTTCCACTTTAGTTTTAACCTGGTGATGCTGACAGTATCACACTTTTTATCCTAGGTTGCAAATGCTCACTCAGTGTACTGTATTAATGGAGAAGCACCATGCCATCCTAGGACAGGAAGTTTGTTGGGACTACAGAACACCTCCCCCTCAACTCATCTCTATAACATAGGGGGGGAAGCGCTCTGTAGTTCATAGAATTGAACTGGGAAAGGCTGATAACATTGCTTGGGATTTCAGTGCTGCACAGTTTACAAAGGAAGTTAGGTTCACACTGGATTTCTGGCAGGATCAACAGATATTTTCCTATACTTGCTGTGCTTTCAAAGAGACAAAATATAGGGACATTTCCATGTATTGCGCCTTCTGCGATACACAGTTCTGAACCTCGATCACACCCATTATTTGGCAACCATGTCATTTTCACCTCTGATTTTAATGGCTCATTAGAGCAAGCTGTGAAATCACATGGCCTCTCATAATCAGTCTGACAAAGGTGCCTTAAAGTCTTGCTTTAGTTTCTAATTGCATACAGTATCTCACAAAAGTGAGTACACCCCTCACATTTTTGCAATGACAGCTACATTGTCATTGTTAGGTTGAAAAAAGACAAATGTCCTTTAAAATCATTTTGACTAAAAGTACTATGCTGTTACCAATAGATGGCAATAAAAGAACAAAATATATGAATGAATTACTGAATATCAAGAGACAAGCACAGATTTCAGTCAAAGCTTTAAAATTCACACACAGCAGATTTTGGATCATGGTGGTTGGCAATATTCAAAAACATGCAAAGCTCTTTAATATATTATTCCCTGACAAAACTAAAATGTGCTTTCAGAACAAAACAGATGTATTACATGTGGTATGTTTTCACTGAGCTCCAATCACTGCTTGAACACCAAAATTTAGCTCTCACCAGAAGAGGACTTGGAACCTAAGGACTGGAGATAAACACAACCAAGTGGCCCTTCCATGGTAGTGATGGGCTCGGGCATGTTCTGATCTAGCCCGCCAGGAAGCCACCACCACCAGCACTGCACACCACCAATCATAGGCAGTGAGTCATTTCCCGACTGGCAGCTGCACATACACATGCTGCCTATGACTGGGGGTGTGCAGTGCTCACTTCCTGGCGGGCTCGATCCGAACACACTCAAGCCCATCGCTATTCCATGATAGGGATATATACCAATCAACTATAACTTCTTGACCACAATGGCATCTAAAAGTGGGTGGGACAGATTTGGTAATAACTAAGGATAGCAAACTGGCAACAGGGTCATGGGAGATCAAGGCTCACTGAAACACATGGACAATGCAGGCTGGCCCCTGATCCAATGGAAGCACTACTGTATCTCAAACCTCTGAAAAAGTTATTGCTGGTTCCAATAGAAAGGTGCAAGAGCAACAGCAGTTTGTTGTAAATAGAGCTGTGTTTCTGCAGACCAGTCAGGGTACCCATGATGACCCATGTCCACAGCCAAACGTGCCTACCATGGGCATGTGAGCATCAGAACTGGATCCCAGAACAATGGAAGAAGGTGACCTGGTCTGATGAATCACATTTTCTTTAATATCATGTGGATGGCCGGGCGCAAGTGCATTACTAACCTGTGGAAGAGATGGTGGTAGGATGCACTATGGGAAGAAGGAAATCCAGCAGAGGCAGTGTAATGCTTTCGCAAATGTTCTGCTTGGAAATCTGGGGTTCTGCTATTCGCGAGGATGCTTTTTTGGAGTCCATGACAAGTCATGGCTGTTTTGGGGGCAAAAATGGAAACCTACTAAATATTAGTTGGGTGGTCATTATGTTATGATAAGTGGTCATTATGTTATGACTGATAGGTGTATTTCTGTGGGCTAAAGCAAGTCTACTATGTAAAGTGTGCCATTATTCCACACTGATTGACGAACATTGTGAAAGGTGGGTGTTCTGTCCCACCTGTGATGTATTTTAGATTGTAAGCTCTAACGAGCAGGCTCTCTGATTTCTCCTGTATTGAATTGTACTGTTTGCCCTAATGTTGTAAAACACTGCGCAAACTGGTGGTGCTATATAAATCCTGTATAATAATAACAATAATAGTTTTCTGTTATTTCATTGAACTGAAATTGGTTATTATTGTTTTATATGTATACTTACACCAGAAGGTGGTTTTGAACCACTACAACTTGTTAATTTGTGTTTGGGTGCATCCCTCTGTTTCTCCTTTCCTGATCATGGCCAATTGGTATAAACCTAGCTAGACCCTTTCCATTTGACATTACTGCCCAGACAGACTGGGGTTGTTTTACTAAAGCTGGAGATTGCAAAATCAGGAGCAGCTCTGCATAGAAACCAATCAGCTTCTAACGTCAGCTTCTTCAATTAAGCTTTAACAAAAAAAAAACCCTGAAAGTTTCTCTTCAGATCTGCACCAAATTTTGCACTCCCCAGCTTCAGTAAATCAACCCCAATGGATCTACGGAGGTATATAAATGCATAAAGTGGCATTTGAAACAGAACAGTGGTTGTTCCTCAATGACACTGTTTATTGTGGCTCACTTTTCATGTCATTCAGCAACTTCCTATGCAGCTCCTTGCATTTGGTCACTTGACATTTTAGAGCCACAAAGGAACTCTTTTCACTGCCAGAAACTTTCATCCAGCCCAGTCCACCCCTGGCTTCCACTCAACAAGTTACTTTTTGTAGGGATACAATTAATATTTTTATAGAGAAGGTTACTTTCATGTCAACACTCACGCACAAGTACTATCTTTTTTTAGCACTTCCTGCACAATCTCTGCTGACCCTATATGCCATGGGTCTTCAAACTACGGCCCTCCAGTTGTTCAGGAACTACAATTCCCATCATGCCTTGTCATGTCTGTGAATGTCAGAGTTTTACAATGCCTCATGGGATGTGTAGTTCCACAACAGCTGGAGGGCCGTAGTTTGAGGATCCCTACTATATGCCCTTCCCCGACAGAGCTTTGTTTCTCGAACTCTGAAAGAAACTCTGTGCAAATGAGCAGCTTAATCTGAAAAAGGATGTTCATGTACAGTTTTTTAGGAACCACATTCAAACTAAAATCCAGCATAACACAAGTATCTAGAATAGGGTTCCCTAAAGTGGTTAATATAGACCCCCATAGGTTGATTAGGCAATCCAAGGGGTCAATAAAATGGCTGGGGGTCGAAAGGCAGAGCAGTAAAAGTCTGAGGGTTAATAGTTAGTTGATTAATAATGGAAAGTTGATTGGGGTCAATTTATCTTTCGAGATCTCTGTAGAGCCCACCCCGTTCCCTAGTCCTAAATCTGAGGTAGCTAGTGGCAAGACAGTATTATCCAGAGTTGAATGGTCAGCCAACAGCGAGAATGGCCTTCAGTTGTCTCTTTTGGCTGTGTGTTGTTACTGACCCTGTTTACCATGTGTGTCTGTGACCCTCCTCCTCCCAGGATGGATATACTGTACATACATGTTCACTTCCTGTACTGAGGGTATTCCCCCATCTCAAAATCTGTTGGAGAACCAGTGAGTACACCACCAAAAACACTGTTGGAGAGCAAGTGATTGCACCCATATAGATAAGAGAGGTGCCAAAGAACTTGTTGCTGTGCATTTACTACAATTATGAACTTTATCAAATCAATTATAATGGCAGCTGCTGATACCAAGAGGATGTGTTGACAGCATTCACAAGAAAATGATTATTATTATTATTAATATTACTTGTAGTACTAAACTAGTATTTATTCAATCATTTTCATATATTAAGGTTTGGGGTCAGTTAACAGTCTGAAACTTCATGAAAGAGTAATTGATCTGAGGAGTTTGGGAACCTCTGATCTAGAGCAAGCAAACACGTATATAGAGGTAAGTGTGTTGCAATATGTCACAGATTGAATGGGCTTTTAACGTTATTTCTGTATAGGATCCCCAACAGTCTTAAATCAGCCATATATTGCCCAACATTTTCAATAATGCAAACAATTTGAACCTCACTTAAAGGATGAGTACATCTTTTGTAACTTCTAACATGTTACAAATGCACGGGCCTCCTACATCTACTTTAGGTGCTTGGTACCACAGGACTAATCTCAATATGCCTAATATCTAATATATGCCTAATCTGCAACACAAAATCAATATGTTGTTAATGAACAAAGTAACAAGAAGATGGTAATGCTAATAAAGGAGAAGTACAGCCAAAGCTATTTTGGTTGTGCTTTTCCTATGGGTCACAGGAGTGCAGTTCATTCTGCACTCCTGTGACCTGTTTTTGGCCAACAGCGGGCTGAAGCCTGCTGACGGCTGAAGCCCGCTGTCAGCTGACGTCACGGAACCCTTCCAGGCATCCCGAAAAGATCCCAATCATCAGCATTTGACTCAGCCAGCTGGAGAGCCAGAGCAGAAAGCCGCAGATTGACAGTCACGGTTCTCTGCTTAGAGTGGAGGGGGAGAACTGAACAAAATCTGTGCAGAGCCAGCATGGAACAGATGCAGCATTGGATTGATGCTGCATCCATGTAGGGGAGTATAATGGAGGTTTTTTTTCCAGTAGCCCATACTTCTCTTTTAAACAATTAAAAACCTCCTGTGCAGATTATATGCCCTTAAATGTTATAGAATACATATTAAATAATACATACTTGTCTGCTCCCGCTGAAAGGACCGTGACTTGGAGGCATCACTGGACACTTGTGTTCTAGGTCATAGAAGTTATATAATTATAGATCCATTAACATTCAAATAAATTAAAGATGGCAGGTAAAATGCATACAATTATCCATCCATTTCATTTATTTTAAAACAGATATCCAATCTTAAAATAAATTATGCTCATTGGAAGATCCAGTCCTCACTAACAATCTGCATGTGATCACTTTGTCAGCTATGGTCACATGCAAACTGGAAATTAATTTAAAAAAAGGCAGCCAGCCTGCAGGTGTAACCACACCAGAGAGAATGGATCCACAGCTTTTCAGTCTGGGGGTCAACCAAACTTGTATCTGGTGTTGTGGATATCAGGCCTCTTGGCGTTATAATCGGGTTTTACCAATAATTCTCTTGGGGCGGCTTGAAAATCCTCCAGGCTCAATAAAACAAAATAGTGCTCTTAGTGAAGTACTGTAAAATTAATGTTTAATTGCGCAAAATGCAAAGCAGCTTACAAAGATATAGCTAAAACCAGCCATAAATAATCATGAAGCTCTTCTGGTTCCGTCAAACCAACAACGTCACTTCCGTCTTCCGTGGAACGCATGCCGAATAGCGGCAAACCCAAAAGAGCTTCATGATTGTTTATGCCTGCTTTTAGCTACAATTTAGTAAGTTGCTTTGCATTTTGCGCAAATAAACATTAATTTTACAGTACTTCACTATGAGCACTATTTTGTTTTACTGAGCCTGGAGGATATTAAAGCCGCCAGAAGAGTATTATTGGTGAGGCCCAATCTTAACGCCAAGAGGCCTGATATCCACAACACCAGATACAAGTTTGGTTGACACCCATACTGAAAATCTGTGGGTCCATGGGACTGTAGACTGCAATGTTGTCATTAGACAATTTAAATATTTTGAAAATACCTTCTTCAAAATAAATTAAACAAGACCACTCAATAATGAATACACCTCTCATAGATGGATAAAAATTGGCCGTGGCACCTTTATTGGTTTCTTTAAATTATTGTAAACAAACTTTATTAATCATCAAATAAATAATAATAAATAGTAATAAATTTTCAGTATAATAAATAATCCATAAATAATAATAAATTAAAATCCAGCAAAACCAAATCACTCAGTCATAGAACTCGAGTGATGACCAGTCAAAATATACATTTTAAAATTCAAATAAGTCCCCCCTTGATCCAAGGGTGACAGACCACATAAAAGTGCCACGACAGGGATTGGGGGGGTGGGGAGCTCGCCAAGCCGCTCAGAGACACTGAGGAGACTGAAGCCGCGCAGCCCTTTATATAGGCCTATGCCTATGACGTAGCCGCACGTGACTCACGTGTTTCCCGCCCGGCTGACGCGTGACTTTCCCGCCTAGCTTGAATTGGAACTAACCAATCCAAGCGCTTCCCGCCGAAAAACGCTATTCAAAATGCCGCTGCTCAAAACAACCAGCGGCGATTACGCTAACCCTATACACTTGTCCTAACTAAACAAGAAGTGACAGCAGCCACATTCCCATGCCGTTTAGGCATATATTATGCCCAACTGACATGGGACCGTAGACTGCAATGTTGTCATTAGACAATTTAAATATTTTGAAAATACCTTCTTCAAAATAAATTAAACAAGACCACTCAATAATGAATACACCACTCATAGATGGATAAAAATTGGCCGCGGCACCTTTATTGGTTTCTTTAAATTATTGTAAACAAACTTT
This sequence comes from Pelophylax lessonae, assembly GCF_965119305.1. NCBI lineage: Eukaryota > Metazoa > Chordata > Amphibia > Anura > Ranidae > Pelophylax > Pelophylax lessonae. Next base: position 449,197,732 of record NC_138772.1, read on the forward strand.
ATTAATCATCAAATAAATAATAATAAATAGTAATAAATATCAGTATAATAAATAATCCATAAATAATAATAAATTAAAATCTAGCAAAACCAAATCACTCAGTCATAGAACTCGAGTGATGACCAGTCAAAATATATATTTTAAAATTCAAATAAGTCCCCCAACAGCCGGTTGCTGAAAGCTACCGGCCTGCCCAACAGCCGCGGACATCTCTATCATATTCTGCAGGCCCAGATTAAAAATATCTAGGCCTACATCTGATAGATGTATACCATGTTGTCTATAAAGACCAGGGAGCCCTCCCTCCAACTCAACATGTCGGAAAGAAAACCCCCCAATGAGTGGCAAAAATTTTTCTAAAGACCTGTTCAACCTCCGCTTGATCCTTTCCAAAGGCATACCTTCCTTGGAGGATGTTCAGATAAAATGAGAAATTATTTCTGAAAAAATTAACTGTGTACCTGGGAGAATATCACTCAATTTTTGCAGATCATTTTTGATATTAAGCAACAAATCTAAGGTCTTGCACCTACCAACATCATTTCCACCCAGATGAATAATTAGAACTGAAGGAGTTGGCCAAATTTTTAACAAACGCAAGATGTGGTTAATTAGGTTCTCCCATTGAAGCCCTCTAATGCCTCTCCATAAAACTCGAAACTCATCTGTATCAAACGATAAATTTGCAGTGTACACTCTGAGTTCCGCCCGTTTCCGAGCCCAGTATACATAAGAATGTCCAATTATCCAAATGTATGATCTGAAAACTGAATCAGAGAGACAAGTTAGGGCGAACATAAAGTTTAAACCTGTCAGACTCCCATCTACCCAATTTTTCAATGGTTTCCACATCCAGGCCCAGTTTAGCAGCTTCTGTGGCAGCTTCGGTACGGAATGAGTGGTGGGAAAATTTAAAGGCAGCTAAACCTAAAAAAAAGAGATACATCTCTTGAACACGGAGGAAAATTGGAATTTAGTAAGGGCAGAACCATCCAAATGAATTAAAAAATTGCCAGTCAGAGGAGGCCTGACAGCTAGAAACTTGTTAATAGACAAGAAAGGACAAATAATGGAGTCGCCACAAGCGTTTAAAGTGAGCCAGTGATCCAGACCTAATTGGTCCGTTTTGGACCTTCTAATAAATACCAAAACCTTACCATTAGAAACAACAACTTCGTTATATTGTAAACCAGAACAACTTTGCTTATTAGGGGGCAGTAATTCAGATATACGAAGCGCTGCAAATAAACTCAACACAAAAGCTGCATGGAATAATAGCGCTTCGTAATCCGAATAACAATTCACCCTTGTGGCTGTGCATAACCTGGACAGAACATCTGGTGAAATGGGTCTGCGATCGTCTGGAATAAAATTAACTTTTTTGAAGCCTTTCAGAGCCTGTATGACCAAAAAATAACTACTGCATGCAGGTTAATTATGCAGTTTAAAGAAAAAGGAAACGCCTGCTAGCGTTTTATTAATGTGACTAAAAGAAAATTGTTTTTACATAAGCGAGCATAAAAAGGCTAATATTGACTGCTCGCATGGCGAATATGGTAAAAAAACAGCGTTTGTACTGAAGTCTAGCCACCCTTGCCATGCGGCCATGTAATCTGCCCATGTTTTGGGAGCCAAAGAATTCTTTACAGCTGATGACAGCAACCTTAAATCAATTCCCAGAGATGACCCGGACACTGGAAACCAATCTTGTCGGCCTCTGGCAACAATCTTCTGAACCGTTCCATCTGGAAGCGAGACAACGCGTCAGCGATATTGTTTTGCTTCCCTGGGACAAATCTCGCCTTAACCCAGATGTTCAATCTCAGACACAGAAGTACTAGGCGACGTAATAATTTAATGACAAAAAGAGATTTGGAGGAGAGACAGTTTACTGCATATATCACCCCATTATTGTCAATATGAATGATTATCCTTTTGTTTGAAAATTGCTCTCCCCAAAGCTCTAATGCCACTAATACAGGAAAGAGTTCCAATAAAACTGTTTTTTGTGGCTTCTTTTGCCACCCAATCTGGAGGCCATGACCCGCAGCACCAATGGGTTTTAAAAATGGCTTGCCATGGCCAATCTTCTGGAAAATATCCGGCCCATCAGCATGATTCTAGTTGCGAAAGCCAGCAGACCTAAAAACGAATGCAATTCCTTTAAAATTATTTTTTTTCTTCGCAAAAAGAAAGCGATGGAAGATTGCAACCTTTCGATCTTGATCATTGGAAGCCTACACTGAAAAAGTTCAGAATCAATGGTGACCCCTAAAAAATCAATGACTCTAGTGGGACTAACCGTTTTCTCCTCAGCCAGCGGTATACCAAAAAATGAGGCAATAGAGAAAAATAAGGTCAAGAGCTTGGAGCAGACTAGAAGATCCGAAGGACCGATAAAAAGGAAATCGTCCAAATAATGAACGATTCCCTCAAAACCAGCCTCCTTGCTAACCACCCAATGGAGAAAAGTTGAAAAAATTTCAAAATAAAAGCATGATAGGGAACATCCCATGGGGAGACACATATCAAAAAAGAAAAGACCTTGGAAACAAAAACCCAATGAATTGTAAGACTTGGGGGAAATAGGCAGCAACCTGAAAGCTGACTGGATATCTGCCTTAGCCATCAATGCCCCATGCCCAAACTTCCTGACCAACCGTACCGCATCGTCTAGTGTGGCATACTGCACCGATGACAAAGACAGATCAATATCGTCGTTCAAAGAACTACCTGCTGGAAACGACAAGTGGTGGATAAGTCTAAAAGTGTTGGGTTACTTTTTTGGTACCAAGCCCAATGGGGAAATCCTAAAATTTTTAAAAGGCGGAGTCATGAAAGGCCCAGCAATCCTGCCAGCTGAAATTTCCTTAATTTTTTCTCTCACCACCTCAGGGTACTGAAGCACAGACTTTAAATTGTTAACTAAAGTGCACCCATTACCAGTGAAAACAGGTAACTCAAAGCCAAAGGAAAAACCTTTAATTAGCATTTGAGCTCTCTCCTGGTCTGGATATAGAGCTAGCCAATGCAACATGTTTACCAGTTTCACCGGCGTGTGTGCTTTTGGGAAATTCCCTTCCTGTGTGTGTACTGGTCGCTCTTTTAAAACATTTTGCCACCGGGTGTGACCCGGCGCAAAAGGAGCATTCGTGACGATATCTACACGAATGGAGCCATTTACACTGCGACTCATTGTATGCGAAGCACACCCCTTTTTTGTATACTGGGTTGGGGCTGGAAGAGCTAACCGGTGGTTTAGGAAAAGTGGGTCTGGCTGGAGCAATTAAGTTGAGCCATAAGCCCACATCTTTCATGCTCCATTTCAAGTTAGGATATACAGAAATTTTTTGGCGGAAAGATTCATCATAGTGAAACCAACCTAATCCGCCAAAACTCCTGTAGGCCTCCAGAATATGTTCTATATGTTGGAACAAGCCTGAACATTTATTTGGATATTTCTCTCCCATCACAGAAGAATAGATACAAAACGCCTGTAACCAGTTAAAAAATGACCTGGTTACAGGGCGTCTTCTATCCGTGTCATCAACTTTTTTATCATCTTTATTCAAAAACTCTTTGCTATTAGGAAGTAAAGAAAGTAAATCAATATTCGCCTTTCCAAATCTTCTCTTTAACCGAATTGGACAGGTGAAACCCAAGAGGTGACATTTCACAAGGTAAGACTTCTTTGTAGCATGACTCAGGGACAGAAAAAATAGGAACAGAGACCTATTATCTGACCAAACTGACATGGGGGAAGCAGTGCTATGACTAAGCGACTCAGATATGTTAGATAAAGACTGTAAAATTTGTTCTAACATATTACCTGTAGCCAACTCACCTGACTGGTTCCCTATTGCTGATGCCTGTGGGTACTGCCTGTCCCTATTCATAGCCTCTGCCACCGGACTGCTCACCCTGTCCTCTGGAAATGCAGGTATACTTGGGGCCAGCCTGGAAGGCCTGAACCCCTGGTCTTCTGCCGGAGAGGGGGGCGTGGCCCGAATGTCCGTCTGTGGGAGGAAGAAAAGCACACCTACCCGAGGGGGGAGGGGCGCAGTGGCCGCCCCCCTCCCCTCACTGCCCCGAATGGGCAACAGGGAGAACTCCTGCCGGCGTTTCCGGATCCTTCCTCCGACCCGTCTTGACCCCGGCGCTTCGCGGCCCCGACTGGGCCCTGCTCCGCTTGCTTCCTCTTCCTTCGGGAAATGAAGGTCCGTCTCCAGCCGAAACGAAGTTCCGGATTCCGCCTCCATCCTCGATCTGCCCCGCTCCGCTGGTTGGCTCCCACGAGGCTTCCGCTGTGTACTTCGGGGTGTAGGCCACGCGCCGGTGGCCACCCTTGACACCCGGCCGGCTACGTCTTGACTCGGCGGCTGGTCCACTCGGATCGTCTGTACCTCCGGCGGGGGCAGGAACTCTGGCGGTGGCTGGACCCCCCGACATCGGCTTGCCTCTGGATGGAAGACGAAACTCCGGTGATGGCTGTGACTCCGGCGGCGCCTGGACCCTTGTCGGCGGCTTGACTCTCGGCGGTGGCTGGACCTCCCGTGGTGGCGACTGCGGCTGGACCTCCGGCGCTGAACGAAACTCCGGCGCCGGCTCTTCGTCCGCTCCGGACATCTGGAGGCATTTCTTCAGCCATTCTTCTCCGCCTTCGGACGCCGCTTTCTCCAGGAGTCTTCTCACGAGGGTCTTCATCTCCTACCGCGGCTGGCGAGCTCTGTATTATAGCTCAGAGTATTATAGCTCCGAGCTCGCCAAGCCGCTCAGAGACACTGAGGAGACTGAAGCCGCGCAGCCCTTTATATAGGCCTATGCCTATGACGTAGCCGCACGTGACTCACGTGTTTCCCGCCCGGCTGACGCGTGACTTTCCCGCCTAGCTTGAATTGGAACTAACCAATCCAAGCGCTTCCCGCCGAAAAACGCTATTCAAAATGCCGCTGCTCAAAACAACCAGCGGCGATTACGCTAACCCTATACACTTGTCCTAACTAAACAAGAAGTGACAGCAACCACATTCCCATGCCGTTTAGGCATATATTACGCCCAACTGACATTCTCTCTGGTGAGTGGGGATACGAGAGGGGAGTGTGGCACACTTCACAGCAAGTTTACATGAAGCAATTCAGCACCTTATTAATGGAGTTTGGAGCACTTGAGCACTTTATATGAGAACTTTTGAAAGACTGTATATTTTCTTTATATATACTTTTTTTGAGCACATTATGTTTATATGTTTTATTGGCAAACGCTGTAATATTATAATTGTATTTTTTTGTAGGATACACTTATACAAATTTAGAAATATATAATAAATCAGTAAAAATAAAGTGTAAAAAAAATATTATTTATATAGTATAATTATTTGTTTTGCATTTTTCTCCATTTTGAACCTATAAAACCGAATAAAATCGTAAAGCTGAAACCCTGGCATAATTAAAACATTTTCTAAATACAAGTGGAGATTCTTGGTGTGCTTTGCGTATTTCTTCAGAATCTCTACAGTAAACCAGAATGAAACTTTACAAATAATTAAGCAAAGCGCACCGCTCACTCCAAAGGGGATGACCGGCGTGCTGCTCTCCTCAGGTAGGGAACTCCAACATGGGTACATGAAAGAAAAGAAAAAGGAGGCGCAAACACCTAGTGCACTACCCGTGGTGACCATATAACGGAATTTTTGTAAAATCTTACCTGTAAAATTCCTTTCTCTGAGTCCTCCGACAGTCGCCGCCTCTTCATATTCATCACAATGGGGTATTAGACTTTGCTCTGAAGGAGTAGCTAGGCAACAGAATATGTTAACATTAAAGCTTTTAACATATCCCACCCTCAAGGGGTGGTCCCCTCAGTCAATACCCTCCTACTTCCTGCAACCATATCTCAGTTTCAGTGGAATAGCAGTAGAGTATACAACCAAACCCCAAAAGAGGGGCGGGGGCGGCGACTGTCGGAGGACTCAGAGAAAGGAATTTTACAGGTAAGATTTTACAAAAATTCCGTTTTCTCTTACGTCCTCCGACAGTCGCCGCCTCTTCATATTCGTCACAATGGGGACGTCCCAAAGCAGTGCAAACATGAGGGGTGGGAAACGCATCCGCGCCGTAAGGCAACGCAGTCTCCGCATCAAAGAAAGGAACCTTACCAAAGGAAGGAAACCAGCTGGGCAACAGGAAAAAAAATTGCTCAACAGGAGCAACAACCCAGGAAAAAACAAAGAACCAGGGGATAAAAACCTATCCCAACAGCCAGAGGTCCCAACAAGGGACCCTAGGGAACTGCCGCACTAAGAACCTTGTGGCCAAAGGAAGCATCCGCCGATGCCTGAACATCTACCTTGTAGAATTTTGTGAAAGTGTGCACGGTCGACCAGGTCGCCGCCTTACACACCTGGGCTACAGAAGCCCCATGACGACAGGCCCAAGACGTACTCAGAGATCTAGTAGAGTGCGCCCTCACAGGCACAGGGGGAACCTTCCCCTGCAAAGCATATGCCTGTTCAATGGTCTGCCTGATCCATTTAGTGATGGTAGAGGCCGACGCCGCCATGCCCTTCCGAGGACCCTCAGGAAGAACAAACAAGGAATCCGTCTTTCGAAAAGACTCAGTCGATTTAAGGTAAACCCTTATCGCCCGAACAACATCCAAAGAATGTAGTCTCACCTCTTTCGGATGTTTAGGCTTCGCGCACAGCGAAGGCAAGACAATATCCTCATTTAGATGGAATTCCGAAACTCGCTTCGGAAGAAAAGTAGGATTAGGTCGCAAGACCACCTTATCCAAGTGAATAACCAGATACGGAGACTTGCAGGACAAAGCCGCCAGCTCCGACACTCTGCGAGCCGAAGTGATCGCAACCAAAAAGGCGACCTTTTTGGACAACATAGACAACGAGATCTCCCTGATCTGTTCAAAAGGAGCACGTTGTAACACAGATAGAACGAGATTCAAGTCCCAAGGGGGCAGAGGATCCCTCCTAGGAGGAACCAGATGCCGCACACCCTGAACAAAAGTGCCAACCAAGGAGTTGGAAGCCACGGGACGTTGAAAAAGAACGGCCAGCGCAGACACCTGACCCTTTATCGTAGCCAGCGCCAAACGCTGATCGACACCTGTTTGAAGGAAGGACAACACTCGGGAAACCGAGTACGTGTGGGGTGAAAACCCCCTGGACTCACACCAGGCAAAATAGGCCTTCCAAGTACGGTAATAAACCTTCCCCGAGGAAGACTTCCTCGCGTTGATCAAGGTATGAACGACCTCAGGGGAGAGACCCCTCTCCTTCAGGACCTCGGTCTCAACAGCCAGGCCGTCAAAGCCAGCGACTGTAAAGCAGGATGGTATATCGGCCCTTGAGACAGGAAATCGTCTCGAAGAGGCAGACGCCACGGGGCGTCGACCGCCAGATTCACGAGGTCTGCGTACCAGGACCGGCGTGACCAATCCGGCGCCACAAGAATCACCGTGCTGCGTTCCGAGTGTAACCTGCGAAGGGACCTGGACAGCAACTGAATCGGTGGAAACGCGTACATCAGCTTGTACTGATGCCACGGGGCCACTAACGCGTCCGCCCGAGGGTCGCGCGCCCTTGCCACGAACCTTCTCACCTTGTTGTTGAGACGAGACGCGAACAGGTCCACATCTGGAAGACCCCACTTCGCGCACAACATCTGGAAGACAGCCGGGTGGAGAGACCATTCCCCCTGATCTAGGGTCTGGCGACTCAGATAGTCCGCCTGCCAGTTCTCCACCCCCGGAATGTGAACCGCCGTTATCGCCGGGACATGAGTCTCGGCCCAGGACAGAATGTCGGCCACTTCCCGAGCCGCTCGGGCACTCCTGGTGCCCCCTTGGTGGTTGATGTAGGCCACCACCGTGGCATTGTCCGTCTGCACCCGAACCGGGCAGCCCTGCAGCCGGTCCGTCCAACGATGAAGACAGAGATTTATCGCACGCAATTCCAGAATGTTGATCGGAAGGGAGGACTCCTCCTCCGACCAAGTTCCCTGGGCGGACAGAACGCCCAGAACACCACCCCAGCCCGACAGGCTGGCATCCGTGGTGATTACCGTCCACGAGATAGGACGAAAAGACTTGCCCCCCGACACCATCGGGGACTGGAGCCACCACAGAAGGTCTCTTCTGGTGCGATGGCCCAACGAGATTTGAAGATCCAGAGATTGAGGACGCCCGTCCCACCTGGACAGGATCTCCGCTTGGAGACCCCGCGTGTGAAACTGGGCGAAGGGAATCGCCTCGAAGGCCGAGACCATCAATCCCAGACATCTCATGCACGTCCGCAGAGACGAGTGTGGAACGTCCCTGAGGGACCTGACTTCCTCCTGAAGAGTTCTGAGTTTGTCTCCCGGCAGGAAGACCTTCGCCTGAACCGAGTCCAGGATCATTCCCAGGTAGGGAAGACGAACCGACGGACTCAGTGTCGACTTTGGAAAATTTATCGTCCAACCAAACTCCTGCAGAGTTTGCATCGTGACAGACAGGTCCTTCTCCAGACCCTGGCTGGTCGCAGACCGAACCAGAATGTCGTCCAGATACCCCAGGACAGAGATGCCCTGGGCTCTCAATAATGCCAGAACCGGTGCAAGCACCTTGGTGAAAACCCGCGGAGCCGAGGCGAGACCAAAAGGTAACGCCACGAACTGGTAGTGATCCTCCGCAATGGCGAATCGAAGGTACCTCTGGTGACCCTCGAAAATGGGGATGTGAAGATACGCATCCTTTAAATCGATGGAGGCCATGAATTCCCCTGGAATCAGGGCAGCCACCACCGACCGCAGGGATTCCATGCGGAACTTGCGAACCCGCACAGAGCGGTTTAGAGCCTTCAAGTCCAGAATTGGACGAACCTTGCCCTCCTTCCTGGGCACGGTGAACAGATTGGAATAAAACCCCCGAAATCTGTCCCGATGAGGCACCGGAACCACCACTCCCTGAGCCCTCAGGTCTCGCACCGCCAGGTGCAGGTCCCGTAAACGCTCTGGAGACAGTTGAAGATTTGAGGGAAAAAATCTGCTCTCCGGCCGAGAGAGAAACTCGATCTTGTAACCAGATCGAACGATCTCCTGAACCCACCTGTCCCGCACGCGGGCCAACCAGGGTTGAAGAAAACCGAGCAAGCGTCCCCCCACCCCAAAACTGGGTGAGGGCGCCCCTTCAGGCCGCACTGTTATGGGCAGCGGGTCCGGACTGACCGGACTTCTGTTTACCAGACCAGGGCTTCTTTTGAGAGCCTTGTCCTTTGAACGGTTTGCCCTTGTAGTGCGACCGAAAGGCACGAAAGGACCCCTGAGGGGGCCGAAAATTAGCATGCTTCTTCCCAGAAGCCCCCTTAGCCTTGGGGAAATGGGGCAAGAGAGTGCTCTTACCTCCGGTGATCCCCTTAATCAACACATCCAAGGACTCCCCAAAAAGGCGAGACCCATCATAAGGCAGATTGGCTAAGGTCTTACGTGAAGATTGGTCCACCGACCAACACTTCAACCAAACCAGGCGGCGAGACAACACCGCCACGCTGTGCACACGTGCAGCCAACGGGACTAAGTCCAAGTCCGCATCACACAGATACATGACACCCTGGTGGATCTGATCCACCATATCCAGGGTCGCCGGCGAGGCCGAATCGGCCACTAGGACGCGCCTAAGCATCTGCGTCCAACTTGCGACAGCCTGGGCCGCCATGAGAGAGGCAAACAGAGCCTTAAGCATAGAACCCGTAACAGAATAAGTATGACGGGCAAGAGACTCCATTCTTCTATCCGTGGCATCACGGAACACCGGGGAATCCTCTGCAGGAATCACAGTGGATTTGTTCAAAACCGCAATTGCGTGATCCACCGGGGGTGGTACACACCACCGTTCATCAGTAGAAGGCGAAAAAGGATAACGCAGCTTGAACCTACTTGGCACAGCAAAAGGTTTGCGTAAATTGCGCCATTGTTCCTTAACAGCGCGCTGAAAATCATCATTGCAGGGAAAAACCTGCGGCGTCCTGCGTTTTCTCTGCGTCCCATAAGCCGCCAAGGCAGCGGGGGGACACACTTCATCCTGCAAACGCAGCGTTTGTTTTATGGAAGCAATCAATTCATCCATGATTGCAAGCTCTTCAGGCGAGCCAGGGGGAGAATTATCCACCCCTTCAACTTCAGCCTCCACCTCGGACCCCACTAGATCCAGGGAGGAGCGGGACCCCGATAAGGAGACCCCCGCCATAACAGCCCCATCACCTTCACCCTCAGAATCAGAGGAAATAGAAACTCTGGGTCTTTTAGTAGATTGAGCAGCCACCAGCATCTGCACCTGAGCAGCAAGGCCAGCCACAATAGTGGCCAAATCCCCCCCTGGGGGGGAAACAGCGGTCCCCTGGCTTTCCACCAAGGTGTCAGGAAATTTGCCCTCCTGAGAATCCATTGCCCCAATATGATATGCCGGAGAATAAAGGGTTAACTGCCCCTTTAACAAGCGCGGCGAGCGCAGCCCACCGCACCACACACAAGCACAATGAGACCCCCACAGGGACAATAAACTGACACAGGCAATGGATATAGCAAGAACAGAAGGATAGAACCTGAGGAGACCCTCGCCGCTGCCTCGATCGGTGTACCCAGGAGAAGAGGAAGTGATGAGACCAGGGCGCTCTATTAAAGCCTATGGGAGGCTACAAGAAAATGGCCGCCATGCATGTAGAACATGCGGCCGGAGCGAGTGTAGGCAAAATGGCGCCGTTTGGCGCCGAAACCGCCGCTCCTCAGTACAGTAATGCACATAACACCATCCACATAAAAAGCATGGCAGATCGCCGCAGCGATCGCTGTATAGTGCCCAAACATGCCACAAAACATGCCCCACAGCACACAGCTTCTCACACTGACAAAGCTGACACAGACAGTGTCACACAGCTCTCCCCCCCCTTGCAGCCCGCAGCATGCAGCAGAATGATAGGGAGACAAACAGTGAGAACAGAGGCAGGTTACACAGTCCCAGACTGACACCCCCCCAGACAGACAGGTCCCCACATAGATACACTTACCTCTCAATGGCGTGGGGGACCCGCACAGGCGAACAAGCCGCTGCACATGAGGCAGGGAGAGTCGCATACAAGACGCACAAAATGGGGGTTAAGAAACCGCACAGCGTCCAGTGAGGTAGCCACCTCACCAATCATCCCTGCACCGAACAGGGATGGGTCGTTCACTGTGCCAGGAGCGTTACCTGGCTGAACGCTCGATGGCAGGCTGGGAAGCCACTGACCCACGACCTGCGACCAGGGGGGATCAGCCCGAGACCCAGCCCGCATAATCCTCTTCGTCAGAAGAACTAACTAATGCTGACAAAAAGAACAGCTAGGTAAAGATAGAGAAAAAAACTCAAACAAAAATCAAAAAAGAAGAAAGAGGCTGGGGCACAAAGCCCCAGCACAGAGAGAACCAGCTACTCCTGACAAGCTAGACATTGAAACTGAGATATGGTTGCAGGAAGTAGGAGGGTATTGACTGAGGGGACCACCCCTTGAGGGTGGGATATGTTAAAAGCTTTAATGTTAACATATTCTGTTGCCTAGCTACTCCTTCGGAGCAAAGTCTAATACCCCATTGTGACGAATATGAAGAGGCGGCGACTGTCGGAGGACGTAAGAGAAAAAATATTTTAATAAAATGCCAAATGCATACTTACAGGCAAGAAGAATGATCAAAATCGCATAACAAGAATCCACCACACATGGAATGGAACATGTCCTTGTAGATAGGACCGCTAACGTGTTTCGGGAGTCAAGCTCCCTTCATCAGAGCTCTGGTGAAGGGAGCTTGACTCCCGAAATGTGTTAGCGGTCCTATCTACAAGGACATGTTCCATTCCATGTGCGGTGGATTCCGCCACTGGTGTCAGTAGGACTGTGAATGGTGTCAGTCAGTAGAGCAGTGGACTTTTTTAGTAATGTAGTGGACAGTGTAAGTAGGGTAGTGGATGATGTCAGTATAGCAGTGCTGGGTGTGCCAGTAATGCAGTGGATGTGGTCAGTAGGGAAGTGGACGGTGTCTGTAGCTTTTTATTTTTATTTTTTTTTATTATTTTAATATTTTTAATTTTATTTTTTTTTATTTTTTTTTACAATTTTATTTTTCTTTATCATTTTTTAGGAGCACCATTGGGGGACTTGGTGAAATATCAGGGGTTTAAACAGACCTCTAATGTTTCAACTTGGACAGAGAGAAGAAATTGAGGACACAGCCTCAGGACCCCATTCACATGTATGCAAATCTGATTTGCATGACACTTGAACCAAACTGGCTCTCTATGGAGCTGGTCCACATATATGCGGTGCAGTGGCAGTGTGAATTCACAGTGAATTTGAAAGAAGTCCTGTGCATTGCGGTGTGATTCAGATGCAAATTCCAGGTTTATTGCCTTCTATGGGAATACATCTCATCAGTTTTGAACACAAATCCAATTAGAATAAAAAACAGCATGGGAGTCCCCCCAATCCATAACAGGCCCTTTCAGATCTTAAAATTTGTGGATTTTAAGGGGAACCCCACGTCAAAAAAAGAAAATTACAGATCGGTACCAATCACTCACTGAGTCCATTCAGAAATAGAAGGGGCCATTACATGATATATTTACCAGCCCCTTTCCCTGCTCTCAATCCCCTCCATTTTTGCTGAATGCTGGCAGGAGTGATAGGAGGAGAAGATGGCTTTCAGCAGCTGCAGGAGGAAAATGGAGGGATCAGTTGTTCTTTATGCCACTCATGCCACCCTTCCTATCCTGAGTTAGGCTTCTGATAGGACAGTTACTTGTTGTCTAATTTAAATATCCTCTTCCGGACTGCCCCATGAATATATACTTCAGCAGGGCGGCCCCCCTGTGCACAATCACCTACCTGTACGTAATTTCTAGGTCCGGATCTCTGGCGCACCCACTGGACACAGCAGGAGCCAATCAGCGGGTCCGGTGGGCTTGATGTTCACTGGCACCCCCACGATCGTTCCAGAGAGAAGCAGAATGGCGACCTGCCTATGTAAACAAGGCAGATCGCCTTTCTGTGAGAGGGGAAGATGGTGATCCTGTGCTGCTGCTAAGCAAGAACACGGATCTCTGTCTTCCCCCAATCAAAGCACCTCCCCCACACAGATAGAAAGCACTCCCAAGAAACACATTTAACCCTTTGATCGCCCCCCGATGGTAACCCCTTCCCTGACAGTGTCATTAGTGCAGGGACAGTGCATTTTTTTTAGCAGTGACTAGTAAAAAATGTTTTTTAAAAATTAGAATTCCATAAATTTATCCCATAGTTTGTAGACACTATAACTTTTGCGCAAACCAATCAATATACGCTTATTGGGAATTTTTTTACTACAAACTTGTAACAGAATACATTTTGGCCTAAATTGATGAAGAAATTTGATTTTCTTTTATATTTTCATATTAGATATGTTTTATAGCATAAAGTAAAAAATATATATATTTTTTTTTAAATTGATTATAGTGCAAAAAAAAAAAAAACGCAGAAGTGATCAAATACAACCAAACGAAAGCTCTGTTTGTGGGAAAAAAAAGGACATCAATTTTATTTGGGTACAGCGTCGCAGGTCCGTATTGCAAAAAATGGCCTCTTAATGAAGGGGAATAAACCTTCCGGGCTGAAGTGGTTAAACAGGTATAGCTTGGAAGTTTAGCATGCTGATTGTTTTCCATCCCCTCCAAATTATTTCTGAAAAGATGACCGTTTAAGTTGAGAGTTGTTGGCCGCCCATATACATGTGACAACCAGGTCAAGTATTCAAACAACAGCAACTTAATTTAAATATACACAACGAATAGGAGACTCCTGAACTGTAAAAAGCCTGTGTCTTAATTACCTGTCAGTGTTGAGATGAGGGGAACACATCATATATCCTCTGTATGCTCGTAAATGGGGGAACTGATTCATTGTGGTGCCTGGAACTCTCCGACTGAGATCAGGTGTGTTCGAGTTCTGGTTACCCATGACAGAATATAATCCTAAATAGGACATAATTATCAAATAAACAAGATCTCCACTTTTAACAACAGATTATCTACTAGTATACACTTCATAGAAAGGCTGATTTAGCATTTACCGTAACCTAGCAACACAAGTATGTATTATTATGCTGTTTCCAAGTAACACCTCAATAGGCATATAAAGAACTAATGATAGTGTATGCAAATGCTGGCACCAGTCGTTTCAGAAAATACATTGGATAAATGTGTGGTGCAAAGTTCTCATGCTCATTGTACACATATTCCCCAGGTTGCAGGTTTTTTTTCCCACACAAGGAATATACATATAATACTGTGTAAAATAACTGGCATCAGCTGAAGATAAAGTATCCACCTGGAAAAATGAAATAAAATAAAAATAAAATGTACAGAAGACCAAGTCAGAGCCTTACAGACCTGAGAAAGAGAGATCTAATGCTGACATGGTAAAATAACAGCCATAAAGAAATGAGCTTTAACAGGAAAAGGGGCGATCTTATCCTTCAAACCATATTCCTCAACAAGTGTTTGGTGAATTCACTAAAGCCTCGTACACACGCAACGATTATTGGCCGTGATATTTCGGCCAACGTCGGATCGGACGATTTTCGGCTTGTTAGTATGATGCTTCCGACAACCGACTCCGACTTTTCGGCCGAAAAAAATCTGGTGTGCAGGCTATAAAATTTTTATTGGCCGTCAACACAACGGCCGATTTTCGTGCAGTCAGTACAGATTTCGGCAGACAAAAATCTGATGAGCAAGACTGGGCATGCTCAGAGAATAAAAAACACACGGAAAGTAAACCAGCACATGACATCACTTTAGAAGTAGATTTTTGTTGGGCGAGAAAATTCGTGTGCAGTCTAGGCACATTCCAACCAACAAAACAACACTCTGGACAAAAGTCGGACGATCGGTCGGCCGATAATCGTTGCGGGTGTACGAGGCATTAGAAGTGGTGAAACTTGAGGCTGAAGTACCTTTCCTTGGTCTGTCTGAAATAACAAATTAGGAAACAGGTTTTTTGAATGAGGCAATCGTAGGAAGATATAAAGAGTTGGTCTGAACAACATCTAGAAAATGGTGAAGAATCTCCTAGTGATGAAATGGTAGTAGAGAAAAGGATTGCAAAACAATGTCCTCATTTAAATTAAAGGAAGCCATCTTAGGTAAAAAGCGGGGGGGTTGGGTTGCAAAACAACCTTGTCCTCGTAAAGACTCAAAAAGGGTTCTTTACAGGGCAATGCTGCTGCCAGTTGCAAAACCTGTCTGGTTGAGGCAATTGCTACATGGAAACTTGTGGGACAAAGGTGAAAATGAGAGTTCATTAATCAGCTCAAATGGTGGTATTTGAAGAACTGACAAGACTAAATTCAAGCTCTATGATTTCAAGGGGAACCTGACAGGAGGAGCCACATGAGTAACCCCCTCAATAACTGTACAAACCAAGCAGTTTGTAACCAACAGCATCTGACAGAGAATAGCAAAGGCAGATGCCTCTATGGTACCATTTACCACTTTACCACCGGAGGATTTTGCTGTCTTACGTCCAGGCCACTTTTTGCGATTCGGCGCTGTGCGACTTTAACTGACAATTGCACGGTCGTGCGACGCCGTACCCAAACGAAATTTACGTTCTTTTTTTCCCACAAACAGAGCTTTCTTTTGGTGGTATTTGATTACCTGTGCGATTTTTACTTTTTGCGCTATAAACAAAAAAAGAGCGTTTATTTTGAAAAAATAACAATATTTTTAACATTTTTTTATATGAAATTCCTCCCAAAAAATATGTAAAAATCTAATTTTTTTTAAATTTTTGGCCAATTTGTTTTCTGCTACCTAGGTTTGGTAAAAAAAAAAAATCACAATAAGCATATTTTGATTGGTTTGCGCAAAAGTTATTGCGTTTACTAACTAAGGGAAATATTTGTCATTTTTGGTGTTTTTTTTTTAACGAGCAATGGCGGCGATCTGCGATTTTTTTTGCGGGACTGCGACATTGCGGCGGACAGATCGGACCCTTGACTGACATTTTTGACACTTTTGGGGGTACCAGTGACATTACTGCAGTAATCAGTGCTATATATATGCACTGTTACTGTAAAAATTACACTGGTAGGGAACGGGTTAATTTTATTGGAGAGGGAGGGGTTAATGTATGCCTGGTGCTTACTAACGTGTGGGGGGGAGGTGACTGAGTGAGTCAGGGACAGATCGGATGTCCAGCTATGCTGAACACTCCGATCTGTCACTCCCTGTCACTTAGGAGATCTGCCCGCTCTGTTTACACAGATCTCCAAAACTAGATTCCCCTGGCCCGACTCCCGCTGTGAATGAAAACAGCGGGAGCGCGCCTCTGGCGGCCCGCGAGCGCCGCCTACAGGGGGAGGAGTCCAGCGACATAGGTCTACGTCGCTGGACGATAACGAGCCACTGTGCCGCAGTAGCAGCACAGTGGCTGGTGGTAAAGTGGTTAAGGAATCTGAGTACCACAAAGTCATTACCTTGATGATATCCAGGGCCAAGCGCTGGCCAGCCCCAAAAAAAACATCTGAGGTCATGTACTATAGCCATGTTCTAAAAACATAACTTTACCCAAAAGTGGAAGTTCCACTCTTCTCCCCCCCCCCCCCCCCTTCCTCTGCTATACCCAGCTCACAATTTTTTTTGAGGGGGGGGGGAGCAGGTACCTAGTTTTTTGAAGTACCTGCTCCCACTTTCACTAGGCGATTTCACTAGAAGTTCCTCCACCCCCACCACCCACAACATTCTGCTATACGTCCCAGGCCCCAGAAGGCTATGGATTATTTACAAGGCACAGAGCAGCTTGCACATGCACAGTGGGAAGCCACAAGGAGTCACAGCCACAGCTAGGATGTCAGGGACCAGAAGACTGGTGAAGAACTGGCCCAGGTGAGGACAACACTGGTCCCTTGGAAAAGTAATTTTCTGTTTATCAAGAGTTTTAATTTTTGAATACCAGGCTGAATAACTGACTTACGTAAATGTGATAGCATTGTGCATAATACCATTACAGCTATTTGACTGATCATTAAAGCTAAACCCCAAGCACAGACATCTTCATCAATTCTATAAAACAGTTACCACTTGTAGATATGCTAAGTGCCGGTTCACACTCCTGCGGCTGAGGCGATCGCATGTAATATCGAAGCGCACTGCTCCTTCATTACATGCGATCGGCTGTGCGGTGCGAATTCAGCCATACAATTTGTATGGCTGAATTTGCACTGCACCCGCACAAAAGTCGCACATGACCCTTTTTTTCAGCCGCATCGGGATCGGATCGCACAGTGGTTCACACTTGTGCGATCCAATCCTGTGCGAACTGTAAAGATCGCACTGCGATATGCGATCAAACTGGGGGTGACGTTAAAATTTCATTGACACCCCCAGCGTATCGCATATGGCAGTGTGAACTGCCAAGGGTGCGTTTGCGATGTGGGAACAGGCTGCGAATTCGCAGCCTTCCCGCATCGCATTAGTGTGACCCGGCACTAAATGTGCAGATCAGTCCTGTTTACTGTACAACCCTGTAATTTTGTAAATACCAGGTGCTTCAGCCAGCTGCAGCTCCCATACAGGGATGATGGTCAAACATTCCCATAGACACACTCCTAAACTCCTCACATGTTTGTAAATATTTTATTATATCTTTTCATGTGACAACACTGAAGAAATGACACTTTGCTACAATGTAAAGCAGTGAGTGTACAGCTTGTATAACAGTCTAAATATGCTGTCCCCTTAAAATAACTCAACACACATCCCTTAATGTCTAAACTGCTGGCAACAAAAGGGAGTACACCCCTAAGTGGAAATGTCCAAATTTGACCCAAAGTGTCAATATTTTGTGTGGCCACCATTATTTTCCAGCACTGCCTTAACCCTCTTGAGCATGGAGTTCACCAGAGCTTCACAGGTTGCCACTGGAGTCCTCTTTCACTCCTCCATGATGACATCACAGAGCTGGTGAATGTTAGAGACCTTGCACTCCTCCACCTTCCATTTGAGGATGCCCCACAGATGCACAATGGGGTTTAAATATGGAGGCATGCTTGACAAGTCCATCACCTTTACCCTCAGCTTCTTTAACAAGGCAGTGGTTGTCTTGGAGGTGTGGTTGGGGGTCAGTATCATGTTGGAATACTGCCCTGTGGCACAGTCTCCGAAGGGAGGGGATCAGTATGTCACAGTACATGTTGGCATTCATGGTTCTCTCAAGGAACTGTAGCTCCCTATTGCTGGCAGCACTCATGCAGCCCCAGACCATGACACTCCCACCACCATGCTTGACTGTAGGCAAAACACACTTGTCTTTGTACTCCTTAACTAGTTGCAGCCACACACGCTTGACACCATCTGAACCGAATACGTTTATCTTGGTCTCATCAGACCACAGGACATGGTTCCAGTAATCCATGTCCTTAGTCTGCTTGTCTTCAGCAAACTGCGGGCTTTCTTGTGCTTCATCTTTAGAAGAGGCTTCCTTCTGGGATGACAGCCATGCAGACCAATTTGTTGCAGTGTGCGGTGTATGGTCTGAGCACTGACAGGCTGACCCCCCCACCCCTTTAACCTCTGCAGCAATCCTGCCAGCACTCATACATTTCATTTCCCAAAGACAATCTTTGGATATGACGCTTAGCACCTGCACTCAATTTCTTTGGTCGACCATGGCGAGGCCTGTTCTGAGTGGAACCTGTCCTGTTAAACCGCTGTATGGTCTTGGCCACTGTGCTGCAGCTCAGTTTCAGGGTCTTGGCAATCTTCTTATAGCCTAGGCCATCTTTTTGTAGAGCAACAATTCTTTTTTTTCAGATCCGATCCTGAGAGAGTTCTTTGCCATGAGGTACCATATTGAACTTCCAGTGACCAGTATGAGAGAGTGAGAGCGATAACACCAAATTTAACACACCTGCACCCCATTCACATCTGAGACTTTGTAACACTAACAAGTCACATGACATTGGGGAGGGAAAATGGCTAATTGGGCCCAATTTGGACATTTTTATTCAGGAGTGTACTCCCTTTTGTTGCCAGCGGTTTAGACATTAATGGATGTAAGCATAAACTTCATATACCATATTTCTTTGATCTCAAATTTATTAGAACAAGGCAGGGGAAACTACAAATTGATAAAAAAGAAACATCAATCAGTACAATGTTGCATACAACAAAGAAACAATTATCTATAATACAGGATGGGATAACAAGAACTTACTTTTTAAGCTCTCTCGTGGGTGATGGCGAGGGATTGAGAAGAACATGTCTTGCTGCCTTGCTGTATCTTCTCAAAAATGGTGGCTGATACACTTCCTACCCATAATGTTAGGCTTCCTAACAACTTTATTTAAACACATCCTGAGTTTACAATATATGCAGAACTAGAGCCATACCAAAAAAGGACAGTAGATGGCGCCTGAGCTCTGCATATAACTAACTTGTGCGAATCAAGAAACCCCAACATGTTATTTTAAACAACATAAACACAGGTAATCAGAATAGAAGTCTGGTGGACAGAACAACATACAGTACTTGACCACTGAATCACTTTCACCCTGTTGTTCTTCAGAAATGCGACAGTGGCCTTAGATGTGTGTTTTGGATCATTGTCATGTTGGAAAAGTGCACGAAGACCAAGGGCACATGGTAGCATCTTCTTTTTTAATACAGAGCAGTACATCTATGAATTCATGATACCATCAATGAAAAGCAGCTCCCCGACACCAGTAGCACTCATGTAGACCCACAGAAGGACACTGCCACTACCATGTTTCACTGTAGGCACTGTGCATTGTTCTTTGTACTCCTCACCTTTGCAATGCCATACAGTTTTGAAGCCATCAGTTCCAAAAACATTTATCTTGGTCTCATCATTCCAGAGTACAGAGTCCCAGTAGTCTTCTTTTTCAGCATGGGCCCTGGCAAATTCTAGGGCATTAGGAGAGGCTTCCTTTGTGTATGACATCCATATGTGTATATATATATATATGTACATATACACAGCTCAGCCACACAGCACAGTTTAGTCTGGCAATGGCAGAGGCCTTTTTTTGCTAGTGCAGTTTACTTACATTTACAGGTCTCTCCATTCTCAGCCTGTGACTGAACATTGAAAAGAGAAAGAGTAAATTAGCTCCTCTCTCTGTCACTCTGTTCTCTCACCCTATCCAGATGGTTCTTGCACTACAGCAAAACCAGTTGGCTTCTTCTCCCCACCCAGTCTGAACCCTGCTGTTTAGGGATTGCAAGTCAAATGCAGGTATTTGCATTGCTTGCATTGAAAAAATTACATTTAAGAATGTTTTGCTGAATACAGAACTGTATTAATTTTGTGTCTTTTTTTTATCTGCCTGGAGTTCACCTTTAGTGCTCACTTACATTAGCTATAGACATTTTTAAGAATGGTACAAAAAAAATGAATGTATTGTATTTCAATGAGCCTAGTTTACACCATTCCGTTATTTTCATGTGCATTTAAACTGTACGGCAAACTGCATTTTTTTTTTCTTTTGCACATAAACATACCAGAGCACATGTGAACAAACTGCATGCATGCACTATAAACAGCTTACAAATGCATGTATATGCACATGGGGAACTGCACACTGAACACGGGAATTGCGGTGTAAATAAGCTCCAAATGTTTATCAGAGATTTGCTGAATTAGACACAAAAAACTACACAAAAGGTTATGGACAATCTATCGCTAAACCATTTTTTTTTCACAAATACTCATATTGCAATCTCTCAAAAATGAAGTAGACAATAGGGTGGTAGAGCCAAGTCTATGGGAGGATTCGCTGGACAGAAGAATCCTCAGGAGACCAGAGATTGTATAAGAATACGTCAGTACTCTGACACCACGCTGAGATGTTATATGACGTTCTTATATCAGTATGTGGCATTTTGTTTTTCTTTTGGGACTATGAGGTAATTAGACATTTTTATTATCTAGCTGAAGAAAGAATCTATAATCCAATGGGGCCAGACTGTCTGTTTTTAAAGCCAGAAGAAAGAGTAAAATTGTACTTGTCAAACATATAATGGAAGTTCATATCAGATGAATACTTGTTATTTGAAGTAATATGATAGAATTAGATGCCAATTCCACCCACAAGTGACAGCTCAGACCTAATCGGAATGACATGATGTACATAATGTTTCCAGCAGTCGCCTCCATTCTTAATGTAGCAGTTTGTTGACTGCCATCATGATGATTGTTTAGTAAGAGTGGTCAAGAAAAACATGTGGTATGTGCCAAGAATCCACTGACTTGTTGGAATGTCACATCCCTTTTAACCCCAAATGGGTCAACAACAAAAAAAGAAGGGGCTTTTGGACAGAACTGAACAGGCAAGCTCTTCAAAGCCTAAATATTTACTTTACAATCACACTCCATGATTAGGCCAAAGCAACTCAAGATGGGGAAAAGTTCCTATTCTGATAGAACAACTGGCTCTGGCAATTTCACCAAAAGTGGTACAGTTGACTAGTAATACTAGAGTGCATGTGACTGAGGTCAAGGGTGGGACATCTGGAGTCAAGATGTGGCATGGACTAAGAACTAGAGTCCTAGAGGTGAGCATGGGAAGAGGTGACAAGGCAGCTATATAGCAGGAGGCTTTGGGACCATTTGGGTGATAATTTGAGATGAGGTTGGTGATGTATTAAGTTCTGGTTGGCTTTGTATGTTGTTACATTTTGGTGCGTACAAGTTCACTTTATAAACAGGTGGCTATTTTATGAGCAATTTTAGTTCAAAGAGAGCTGTATGAATTTTTAAATATATTCTTTAGTGAGAGTAGAGCATCATAAACTGTTAATATGGGGCATTACAACCAGTTAGAATGCATAATGTAAATAACCAGAGGCAGATACAAAAATTAGAAAGCATTAAATATAGTTAAAATCTATGAAATCACAAGGCCATGAAGGAGATTGTTTCCTCAATTCCAGGATTACATCATGTTGTTAAATATAACACTGCACAGACATATGCCTCGAAGCTCTAGAGCGGGATTTCTCAACAGGGTCCCATGGAACCCTAGGGTTATTATAGAGGCTACTTGGTGTTCCTTGAGCAATGAGCAATTTTTGCCTTTCAGATATATTCCCACTTACACCATTGATCTTTTTAGCTATCTGTAAGGGTGCAATTATTCCCAATGACCACAAGTGTAAATAGCATTCTTCCTACTGACCATCACACTAATATATCATGAGTTGTAGATATTTTTAGCAAGGCTTCCCTGAGACTGTAAAGTTATTTTAGGGATTGGTCTGTGTTGAAAAGGTTGAGAAAGGCTGTTCTTGGGGGTCATAGTCACCAGTTTATGGATTTTTGTTATAGAACATTAATGAAGAATGTGGGAGAAAGATGCTTGTAAGTAAAGTGAAAGAAAGGCAGGGAAGCAGAAGTAAGAAAGGTGTGCATGGAACAGGGAAAGAGACATAATAAATAAAGGAGGGATTTATGGGTAGGATGGAATGGGGGAAAGTCTCTCTTCTAGTAATGGTTATCTACGAATTCCTTTCTAATAAGCACTTAGCCAGGATTACCTAGAATGTTCAAATACTTCAGAGTACTGGAAAATGGAATCCAGTAAAACCAGATATGCCTCAACTGGAGGATATGAGTTCTTCCATGCTTTTGTGCATGCATCTTCCAATGATCCTATTTATTTTAACGACCCGGGAATTGATCCAAATACTTACTGGTACGAGCGAGCGTGGTAACATCACGTGAGTAAGTTTGTACCAAGAAGGGTTTGGATCAATTACTGGGAAATGGTATTTTTTATCAATCACTTGTATTTTTTAACATGGAGAGTAGTTTGATTCACTTTTAATATAATCAAATATTTAGACGGTTTTACACTATGTTAGTTTCCCTGATTAAGTTTCACGGTACGGTGAACCACTCTGGGCCACTGGATGGGATACTTTGCCGATTTTGTCTAAAGATTTGGAGGTGACATCAGATCTCCTGGAGATGGTGTATTAGGCGGTTCCCATGCTGATGTGATTCCAGCAGTGTCCTTCTGTGGTTCAACATGCCTATTTACAAGGGGAGAGAACCACAAGCACCAATCTGAGTGTAGCATAAAAGTACTTTAATATGGGATAAAAGTACCGTTACTCACAAGCGTAGTGTAAATACAGGCATCAAAACATGATTAGGAGGTCCTGGGCATCAGGCATCTAGGGGGTCCCTCTGTGATCGGACAAAGCTTGTGCAGGGGAGCGGGGGTCTCCTGTGTGTGGCAGGAGGCTATTCTGGTCAGTGGGCTGCTGTAGCTCAGATGGTCTGCATGTCCAAGGGCCGTGACGTCACTTCCTGGATGCTGAGCTTCAGACAAACGGCAACGCGTTGCGGAGCATGCGCTCCTTCTTCAGGCCTGATCATGTTTTGATGCCTGTATTTACGCTACTCCTGTGAGCAACATTGCTTTTATCCCATATTAAAGTATTTTATGCTACATCTCTCTCTACTGCCAGCAGCCATCTCAGTGGACATAACTTTTAATAACCCCCACCCCCCAGCCCAGTAAGGACTGCCTGAGCAATACCAGTTATCTGGTTGCGCCATTACCCCCTATTTGTTTCTAAATGCCTATTTGACTCTTTATACATAAAGGGTCCATAGGTTCCAGTAAGAGTCCTCTTAAACTGAGGTGACAATGCACTTGGGTGTTGCAAGCATTGGACAACATAAGATTTGTTCCATTATCACAGCAGTATATTTGAACTTAGATTGATTTGGGACTGTCATTTTTATTTTATTTCTTTTATATTTTCACACACTGGCTCATTTGTATGTATTTCTTGTTATCACTATAGGTGTGGCAATGTGGATTATTATTTTCTGGAAAAGATGAACTTAGCCTTTAGGGAGTTTTATGTGTGTAAAAAAGGATGTCATTCCTTTTGGCATCATTGTGAGTTGCAGATTTCCATTACCTGATGTAAGGATGGGTTTAGTTTTCCAGTTGAGTGTTGAGTAGAGTGTACATTAAAGAAACAGTATGTCTTAGAGGCCCTGTTAAACACCTTTGCATTCAAATTGCAAAAATATTGTGAGCATCTGGTAAGTTCAACTGTGGTGGATAATTATTTGAAGAAATGGGAAAGCTGAGCTTTTCTGAGGAAGCAAAGGTGAATATGGCACGGGTCTGTGCTCAGGTGTTCAAGCAGGAGCAAATGCAGTTGGTTAGGGAATTTTGCACCCTGTGAGCATCTGTTGATGAGTTCCAGGAAGTCAGGGTCTTCTAGTCATAGGAAGGAAATCTAATTCTGTAGGACTGCAAGGAGATGGGAGGGTGAAGAGGCAATGTTCACCCTGGGAAAGCGCTTCCTACAAATAGTCCAGATAGTGCCTACAGTATGATCTGATATGTGTTTTATACCGTACTGTATAACAGTGTGTTCATTTTGCACACAATACATTTTCATAAACCTTTGTTCAACAAAAAAGATTTCTGTACTGAACAAATGGGATTATAGCTTTGATGTATACAAATATTGCATCAAATAAGCTTATCCAGCTATGTCAGGTTACCTCATTTTGGGATATCCATTAAAGTATGGTATGAACAAGTCTTTATTTGGTATTTTGCGAAGTACAGTGGCGACTGACCTTATGCAGCTGGCCAACTTAATTATGCATTGCAATATACAAGAATCACTTGCTTTATGCAAACGTTTTCTAGAAGTATATAAGGATGTATAGAAGAATGCAGAGGGTTAACTAAGACACTTACAGTAAGTATGGTCATATGCTCATTATGCCTTATATGTAAGCACACACATGGTTATATGCATGTTATATGTAGGTACACACATTGTTTCAGTCCTATTGCATCGCAGAAGCTATTACCTAGCCCCAATCAATAGTATCCAAAATCGACTTCAAACAAAATTTCATACTTGTTACTCACCATTTCTCTGGACTGCTGAGAGAGTGCTACTCCAGCTGTGTTCACGAACACAAGAGTTGGCACAGGGTGGTGAAATAGTCATAAGCTGACATTGGAGTCTAGGGAGAACTCCTGGAATTGCATGTCCATAATTTAATGGATGGTGAGATAGCATTAACCTAGCCATAAAAATAGAGTAATGAGAAACTTACAGTTTAAAAGAAGGATAACTACCTATTCGTTTATCAAAAATCTGCTAACAGTAAGTATATAAATAACAAAAATATATATATTTTTTAACACATATGCACTTGAATCAATTACAGTACTTTGAACCACTAACCTAAAAGCACACATGCAGCAAGTTAGGCCAGACTAATTTCAATTGTCAAAAAAAAAAACTCACCAAGGCTTGAATGCTTTGACACAAGGTGAGGATATTCGATTGGAGTCGGATTTATCTGTAGCACTGTAGTGGGTTAAAGCATATCAAAGAGAAGGTTCTAGGAAGAGGAGACGGAAGGGGGATAAAAGAAAAAAAAAAAAAGGAGGGTGGGTGTTTAGGGCAGGGGGGTAGGTAACAGGGAGAGAGCAAGAATAAAAGTTGGGGAGTGGGACTTCTAGGAGTGTAACGTCATGAGCTACCGTAAGCAGGGGCTCCTAATTTGAAATTAGGAGAATTCCTATGCTGGTAAAATCAGAACTACTGTATGTACAGAAAAGAGCTAGCAGGTGTTTACATAAATCTGTAGCTTAAAAAAGCAACCAGCTGATCCAAGTGTTGATGTAGGAGGTCATATTTTCCTTGCTTATGTATACCAATTTCTCCATCTCAGCTACCTGGTCTATTTTCCTAAACCAATCTATGATCTCAGGTGTTGTAGTCAATCTCCAGAGTCTGGGAATGAGTGTCTTTGCAACATTAAAGTGTTTATTACCCTAACAAAAAAAAAAAAATTGCTACTGTTCCCTTAACCACTTGACTACTAGGCACTTAAACTCCCTTCCTGCCCAGGCAAATTCTCACCTTTCAGCGCGGTTTCACTTTGAATGACAATTGCGCGGTCATGCAACACTGTACCCAAATGAAATTTTTATCATTTTTTTCCAAACAAATAAAACTTTCTTTTGGTGGTATTTAATCAATACTGGGGTTTTTATTTTTTGCTGAACAAACAAAAAAAGACGGAAAATAGTTTGTTATAAAATTTTGCAAACAGGTAATTTTTGCACTGATAAGGCAGCACTGATGGGCCCTGATAGGCACTGATTGGCTGAACTGATGGGCACTGATAGGCTGTACTGATAATGTGGCACTGATCGGTGGCACTGATAGACAGCACTGATAGGTGGCACTCATGGGCACTAATAGGTGGCATTGATGGGCAATGATAGGCACTGGTAGGTGACACTGATAGGCAGCACTGAGGATGGGGCACTGATAAGTGGCACTGGTGGGCATTGATAGGTGGCGCTGATGGGCACAGATGCTCCTCCTCTTCAGGACCGATGTCCCTCTGACAGCAGCCGATCAGCTTTTTTTTCACCCCACGCTGACAGTATGAGGAGAAAAAAAAAAGCTGATCGTCGGCTGCTGTTTACATCAAGTGAACAGCTGTCATTCGCTGACAGCTGATCACGTAGTAAGGGGCCGGGACTGGCCCCTTATTCCGATATGTGATCAGCGGAGTCTCATGAACTCTCTGATCACAGAGCGAGTCGCGCGCACGCTTCACAGGGAGCGCGCAATCAGCTCATGCACAGGAGGACGTACATGGATGCCCTCTCGGCAATTCAGGTCCATGCTGCAGCCATCTTTCGGCTATAGCGCGGGCAGGAAGAAGTTAGAGCATGTTATACAGCACAATGCTTGTGCTGTGTCATTTGGCCCCCTGAAACACCTACAAAAACCTGGATGATCCTGACAGTTTCTACCCTCCCCTCTGTAAACTGACCATTGTGCATCATGGCTGCTGAGCTCTAACACTGTGGTCAGTGTACGTGCCTCCATCATCCCTCCTCTCTATCTCCTGTGTCCTCCTTCCCCCTCCCCCTTCCCTCCCCTCCCTGCCTGTCAGCTCTGTGTCATGGCTCGTCCGCGCCTCCTACCGCTGAAAAAACGGTTAATGTATTCTGTAATCCTCTGTCTCCTAAGCCTGTGTGCCTCTGTGTTTTATAAAAAAAAAATGCTGTGAATAACCAATTTCAGTGTGCTGCATGGCGATCACATGCTCAGCCCACTCTCTCTCTCCCCTCCTCTCCTCCCAAGTGATGTCAGAAGGGGAATCTTGGCCCTGCCTCCTGCAGCTGTCAGATGGGGAGAGGAGAGAGCCGGCCGGTCACCTGATCGCCGGGCAGCACACTAAAAGCAGGTATTGACAGCATTTTTTTTTCTAAAACACATAGACAGAGGCACAAAGGCTTAGGAGACTGAGGATTATAGAAGGTCATGCAAGTGGTTTAACAACCACTTTAAGCAGCGTTTGTGGCTACATCAGCCGCATCTTCCATTTTTAAAGTCTCATGCACTTCAGTGATAAGTGCTTCTACCAGTGCTTTTTCATTCACTGCTGCGACCATGGAGGAATCATCCTCACTATCGGATGGATCAGGGGGTGTGATATTAAATCCCCCTGGACGGGCCACATTGACAATAGCATCAGGCTCAGAATCAGATGAGAGAGCCTGAGCAGGGGAAGGCGGGGGGATGCTTCCTCCTGGGCCTTTGCCTATGCGTCACTTCCAACCAGGACACTAAGGACTGCGGGACCACCGTCAGTGCAACCATGAGAAGCTGGGGTTCCGAGGGGAGATGTGACCCTGAGGCTTCATAAGGAAAGGAAGACGCTGCAGTACAAAAACGATCTTTTGGCACCACTAAAGGCTCCCCTCAAGGCTCAGGGTACTTAGCAGAGAGAGAGTGATAACAGGGACCCCCAAAGACTCACCCTACCAACAGGAAGAGCACCGAGAATTCAAACCCAGTATTCATACTGTATGTCCCAGGCACAAGAAGAGGAAACTAAGGAGGAAGAGGAGGAGCTTTGACATCCCCACGAGGCTTCAGTTTTTTTACAGCATCTCCCAGACTAAGGGAAAATGGACCAGTGACAAGATCCGGCTACAAAAACATGGCCGCCAACCAGAGACCAGCCAGACTAAGGGAAAATGGCCCCGTGACATCATTCGACTACACAAACATGGCCACCAACCAGAGACCAGCCAGACTACGGGAAAATGGCCACCATCAGCTACAAACACTGAAGCATGCTGCCAGGATCTTTCCTGTACCCTCTGCAATGCTGCACCCTCTGCAAGGGGACCCCCCCTTAAGGTAGGACGCACGTTTAGGGGAGACTCTGCTGTGCACTCTGCACCGGTCTCTGCACTTGGACCCCCCTGCACTATACCCACACTGCAAACAGCAGGGCATGCACCTAGGGGTCTCCTACACTGGGACCCCTCCAGACTACCAGGGACACACTATCCCAGGACCCTTACAGAGTGGGGATAGCGGGGGAGACCCCAGGGGTCTCTGCTGCATTCTCTGCCCTGGGATCCCCACCAGACTCTAGGCCCAGACAGGGGGGAATGAGAATGGGGGAAGCCCAGCTCAGTGAGGAATTTAAGGATGGGAGGAGGGAACCTGCAGGCAGGCCCTACCATCCCTAGAGATTACCTGCATCCACCCCAAAGAAAACCACCAAAGGGGGGACTGTACTTACCCTTCCATGGTGTTGGTAACGCCCCGGATAGAACTCCTCGCCACCGAAGTAGGGGAGCTGTCAACCAAAGGGACCGCTTCGACTAAAAACCAAGCCCGGTCGTAGGCTACCCTGCAAGATGTTTAACTCACGGGCCAGCCTCTGCCTCTGGCCGACCTAGTGCGTGTAGGGAAGGAGAAAATTGCTAGGACCAGAGATCCCAGCCCGGAGACTAGGTCCTTACTCCTGACTAGACAGATTAAAACGGATTACCTAGAGCAGGAAGAGGGGTTATATACCAGCTGAGAACAGCCCACGGGCGTAGCCAGGTGTTTTTTGTTCTGCCTAGTCCTACTCCTGGAGGAGGCAATATAATCCACTAGTTACGATTTATGGAGGGCTGTGTCCATCGATCAACGAAAGAGAAACACTTTTTGGTAGAGTTTTTGTAAGATGTGCATTGCTTACCTGTCATTAAGGACTGAAGAATCCAGATAACCTGAGCCTCTAACATGTAAATCTGTAGGGGGTTAAACAGGGAAGGGATATAAGATACTGTAAGATACCGAGGCATATTTATCAAGGCTTTAATTAGTAATTTTGCCCACATTGCTCAGTTTTAACGTCAAAAAGATTTTACTTAATTGCTTGCAAGACTTTTGAATATTTTGTTATTCTTGAAAAATTCTAGGGGAGAGACCTTTTTATAACATTTAACCAAGTTTTTTTTTTTCAGTTTTTTCACCTCGAAATCCTGTGACTAACACACTTCTGGTTCCGTGTCTACATTTTTTTCCACTTTACCTATGGAAGAAGCCATGGTTGTCATTTACTTAGCATCCAACATGTCTGTCTTTGTTCATTTCAATTACACAATTGCTTGGTGGGAATGGTGGATACACAATAAAGAAAAGCTTGTGCTTTCTTGTCAGCTCAGAGGAAGTAACGGACAATTAAAAACTCTTGCAGCCATCACATCTGTGGTGAAAGGACAGTGAAAAAAATAATTTCATGTGTTGATATTTTATACATAGTTATACTAGTCCAGCTAGGACCAATGTAACTGCATATACGGTATACCATACCTGGCCAATGTCAGGTAGATACTGCTACTCCTGTGATCTCTACCCGTTTCCAGGTCCCACTCCAAATGGCTGCCTTGCTGCATTTTGAACACAGTAGGGCAGCCACTCAGCAACCCCTATGTGCGGTCTGTGAACATTTCTTGTGATTTTTTTGGTCACTGGCTTATTAATGCATTGCTGACATAAAGACTTGGACCAGTTAGCTGACAGTTTCACATTGCAGGATGCACACTCCTTTGTTTGTGGATGTGACCCTTTATTACTTTTGGGTTCATTTTCTTATGTTGCTTAGTCTAAACACCAGAAGACATAAGGGACCAGATTAGATGACACCTTAGCTTATGTAGCTAAGCCACACACCTTCTAGTGCAAGGAAACATTTGGACCCCAAGGAAACATTTGGACCCCAAACTTCACAGACTTCATCCCACAAAAGTGAGGAAAATGAAAAACTCAGGTCACCTTACATGGAGGGATAGAGGCTCCTCCCACAAGAAAACACATAAACCACTTCTAGGTTCTCAGTATTAGAATATAACCGAAGGCTCCGAGGGTCTTCCTGAACTGAAAAATAATGCTTAACCTATGCATTTTTCCTTCTGGCAAAAAGGTCTATTTCCTGGTATCCTCTTTTTTTGCATAAATCTGTGCAAAGACAACGGGTCTCGGGCACCATTCTGTCTGCACTAGTTTGCAGGTAAGCATCTTTGTGATCCACTGTGACCATAAGAACCCCAAGTGACAACGAATCCTTTACAGTGTAAATCGACTCCATTAGGAATTTTTTACATTTCACGCATTTGTTTACTCTCCAAATTCAGAATCATCATGTACTTCCCCAAGGGTTTCCTTCTGTGGAAGATGTGGGAGTAGAACCCTCCTTCCCTTTCCTGTTTTGCAAGTAGGGTTACAACCCCGTGTTGGAGCATTTATTCTAGCAGAGATAAGAGTGCTTCTGCTTTTGTTTGGTCTAGGGGTAGAGGAGTAGCAAAGAATCTTCATGGGGGGAGGTCTGTAAATTCTATTCTGTAGCCATTTCTTGTAATGTCCAGTATGAAGGGGTTTTTGGTTGGCTTTTTGCTACAGTGGGAGGGAAGCCCTCGATCTTCCTTCCACGTGGCAGCTTGAGTCACCGGGAATTAGGCTTTTCTTGTCTTTGTTGGGTTTGAAAAGAAAGACCAGCCTTTCCTTTGGCCTTGCTGCTTGCTTGGATGGTAACCGCTGACGTTACATCTTTTTACACCATAATTCCCCACGAGTTGGGACTAGGGGCGGTGAAGTTGTTTTTGGATAGAAACTCGGAGGTTCCGGATTTGCAAATCAATTTCATCATGGAACTCCTACAGTTTGCTACTAGATCAAATTATTTCTGGTTTAACAATCAGTTTTTTCGCCAGGATAGGGGGGTAGCCTGGCTAATCTGTTCATGGCCCAATGGGAGGAGGACGTCATCTATGGCCACAGCAGACCTCAAATACTGCTTTGGGCAAGATACATCGATGACGTCCTCCTCCCGTGGAATAGGACAAGAATAGATCTAACAGATCTAATAGATCAGACACCAGGGGTATCTGTTTGAACTTTGAAGCGAGTCAAAATACAATGATTAAGCACAAGATGTATGTGTGAAACGTGTCTACGAGACTTTATGCTGGTGTCTTTGGTGTCATCACTTGCAACTTTTTGGAAATAAAGGTATTTGAAACCTATTGGAATCCCTGGATGTGCGGCTAATTCTTTTCCTACGAGTCAAAATACAATCAATTCTCTTGACTTAACCATTTCAATTAGTGACAATAAGTTTATCACCACTACATACTTCAAATCCACAGACAGGAACTCATATTTTCCCACAGACAGTTGCCATCATGACCTGTGGTTACCGGCAGTCCCTAAAAGGACTATATATGAGGCTTAAATGAAACTGTACAGAACATAGAAATTTTATTTCTCAATCACAAATCCTCACTAAAAGATTTGTAGATAAAGGGTAAAACAACTCCTTTTTATCGGACACCCTGAAAAAGTTGACTATGGATAGGTCTGATCTATTACAAACCAAGATACGATCCGATAATGGTGATTTTTCTTTTTCCTTGCCATTTGTCACTACTTTTCCACTCAGTTTAAGAGCATCAAACATATAATGGAACGACAGTGGCACATTCTAAAGAATGATAGAGTACTCAGTGGCGCTTTATCAGAGAAACCAAGGGTCATATTCAAGGGGGTCCTGACTCTTCGAGATAAACTGGCCCCTAGGGTTCTCAACCCCCCTGTGGCTAAACCTAGCTTCTTTGGTAGCTTTGTTGGCTACTATAGATGCAATATGTGTCAGGTTTGTTCTATAAATAAATGCAAACAGAGAAACATTAGGGACTTCATATCTACCTGTACTGGTCAGGCACACCTTATCAAGCCCTTTATATCATGCTCAAACACAGGGGTGGTTTATCTGCTGCAGTACCCGTGTGGCCTGCAGTATATAGGGAGAACCAAACGTCTCCTTTTCGTCCGCATCAATGAACATATAGCCAATATCAGGAAAGGCTTCAAAATCATTCAGTATCCAAACACTATCTTTTGAAACACAATAAGGATCCAACTAACACCATTTTTTTTGGTATAGATACATTTAGCCCCCATTAGCAGGGGGAACCCCTAGTCAGAGGCCTATCCAGATTAGAAATGTCCTGGATTTACAGGGCCAAAACCTTTACACCTTTTGGCTTAAATATGGACGTAGATGTAAACGCTTTTATGGATAATCCTTAATTTTTAATACTATGGCGTTTATTGACTTTATGGATTGGTTGTTTTTTGCATATAGACCTATGTGAACTCCGTGTGAGCCACAATATCTTCATTTTTTAGGGTCTGTCCTTGTTAACATTTGTATTTGCTCATCAAGTTTTCAGCAATCTTTTTTCTAAATTTTATTTATTTATCATTTTTTCCATATAAATTTCTATACATTCATGGTATCATATATTTTCTACATTGTAGCAGAGGTTAAGATTTATAGCTTCAATAACCTTCCCACAATGGGAAAAGATAACATCAATAATAACAAATAATCATATCTTAAGTATTCCGCAAATAGCTGGTATGTTTCTATACCTTTGACAATCTAACCTCTCTTTTAATACTCGACTCTGAGGGACCACGGAACAAAACGAGACAAACACTAAACACGAAAAAAAAAATCCCCAGGGGGTGGGGGGTAAGACGGGGGGGGATGGAAGGAGTAAAGGGAGAGGGAATTCTCCCTAAGTATAGGGTTCCCTCTATCTCCTAAACCTTCATACTGGATTCTGTCTTCTCGAGATTACATATTAATTTATATTTTTCTATTTTATGGTTGGCATTTAATACCAGATTTTCTAATTTATTAACCTCTTCCACCTTATTAATCCACATATTCATGTCTGGTGGGTCCTCTTTTTTCCACTTTAAGGTAATACACATTTTCGCTGCGTTAAGTAGATGGGGTATTATTGAATTTTTGTATTGTTTACACGGGATGTTAGTTTTGTGGAGGAGGAAGAGGGCTGGATCCATTGTCAGTTGATATTCTGTCAGAGTTTGTATAGTTTCATGAATCTGTTTCCAGAATTTTTCCATTTTGGGGCACGACCAAAAAATGTGTAATAGTGTCCCCCTTCCCTCTCCACACCTCCAACATCTATCTGTATTTGTTGGTGTTATTTTATGCATTTTAACTGGGGTTTGGGACCATCTCGACAGTATTTTGTAGTTCATCTCTTGTATTTTTGTGCTAATAGATGTTGAATAGACCAACTGGAATATCTGCCAATTCTTTCTCCCACTCGTTCATGTATATTAATTGGGAGACTGGGAGGGGTCTTTTTTCTCTCTCTTTTGGAAAACACTGAAGTTTTTTCAAACATTGAGGTTTTGTCACATTAATAATTTACACAATCCTTACAATCTCAACCCTTTTTTTTTTTTTTTTTTCTTCCCCACTCCTTTTCTCACTTAATTCCTGGTGGAAGGGATTAGACGTTGAGGATGTAGTGATATATAATGTCAGGAAACTTTACGGGTCTGTACTACAATTTTATTATATACATAAAAAGTATGATATTTCTTTTTTTTTTTTTGTTTCGTTGCTTAGGGCCAATGTCCGCCGACTATAATGATGAAAGGGGCTATAGTATAGAAAGTAAAGAATTGGGAGCTATACATATATATATATATATATATATATATATATATATATATATATATATATATATATATATATATATTATATATACACATACATGGGAATGAGTCCGGGTGGGTGGGGAGGGGTGAGGTAGGGGCGAGCTGTCCTGATCATATCTGGCCCTAAACCCCAATTAGGAAATAAGCTCTAGATAACAGGAGGAAGTAGAGGAAGAGAGCTTCATAACGAGGGTTAAATAAAGAGGAATTATACCTCTTTTAGGGGGGAGTCGAGGGGTTAGTACCCCGAGAGTTGGTGTTGGTATTTTTGGTATTTTTTTTTTTCCTTCCCTTACCTACCTTCCCCATCCCCCCCCTCCCCTCCCCTTCGGGGGCTTTTTTTTTTTTCTTTTTTTTTTTCGTGTTGGCCCAGGGGAGGAATATGGAAGCACTACGTATTCTAACATCAAATGCGAAAGGTCTTAACATACCGGAAAAAAGAAGAGTCTTGTTAAATGATCTAAAAAGCTCTAAGGTAGACATAGCCTTCATACAGGAGATGCATTTTCGAGACGATAGATTACCAATTCTAAAAAACAGATTCTACCCAATATCATACCACGCAACAAATATAGAGACCAAATCTAGGGGGGTATCGATTATCATAGCTCACAACGTGCCATGGAAATACAAACAGATGGCCAAAGACCCCAACTGGAGATCACTTTTTTTAAAGGGAACCATAGGTAACGTTAAGGTCACACTAGCCACATTATACGCACCCAACAGTCAACAAGACGTATTTATAGGGAAGAAGATCAGGGAACTATCAGACTATAAAGAAGGTCATTTAATAGTGGGAGGCGACTTAAATATTCCTCTAATTCCCTCAGAGGATACATCAGTAGGAAACTCCTCAATACCAGCAAGGACTAAGAAACACATATCAAACACCCTGTATGGTGCTTAGTTGATAGACGCGTGGCGTTTAATGCATCCATGTGAACGCGATTACACATTCTTTTCCTCGGTATATCATCAATACTCGAGGATAGATTATTTTTTTAATTCTGCACAATCAGCTACACGCTATCAAAAACATTCAGATAGGTCCGATTACCTGGTCAGACCACGCCCCAATTATGATGGAATACGAACTAGGAGGTGAACAGGGGGGGAGGGGACATCGAATATGGAGGCTTAATGAAAGCCTATTGCAGGATGAAATAGTCAGAATGGACATTAAGAGAGAATTAGAAGAATTTTTCCTAATCAATAAGACAACAGATACAGATCCGAGTGTCATCTGGGAAGCACATAAAGCTGTAATAAGAGGCACCCTGATTAAGCATGGTTCTAGAATTTAAAAAAAACTAACAGCACAATTAGAGATCCTTTTATCAAAACTGCAAAAACTAGAAGCATCACATAAACACAATAACTCTTCAACTACGAAAGATAACTTGATGGCGGTAAGGAAGGAAATGAATGATATACTTTTTTATAAAGCAAGATCAGCTCTACGGATCAGCCGTAAAAACGTATATGAAATGGGAGATAAGTGTGGCAAATCCCTGGCAAGGGCGCTCCGTGAACAGACGCTAAATACATACGTCCCACAAATAATAACGAGGAAAGGCCACAAGGTAGCATTTCCAAAACAGATTGCCCAAGAATTCAGAACATATTATTCATCATTATACAATCTGGGATCTCAGAGCCTGAAGCTATCTCAAATAGAGGAATATTTAGAAACATCTCAGATGCCACGCTTATTAGAGAGTGAGAGAGAGGATTTGGGCTCTGAGATTACAGAAGATGAACTGAATGTAGCAATTTCTAACTCTAAAGAACGGAAAGCACCAGGCCCTGATGGATATACTATCCATTATTATAAAACGTATGTACTTCAGTTAAAGAAATTCATGGTGGAAATGTTCAATGCATGGGGCAAAGGCAAGAAAATATTAAGAGAAACTCTACAAGCACACATAACAGTAATACTTAAGGAAGATAAAGATCCAGCGTCCTGTTCAAGCTACAGACCAATTTCCTTACTAAATACAGATTTGAAAATATTCACAAAAATTATAGCTACCAGAATTCAAAACCATCTAGTAAAATTGGTGAATCTAGACCAAGTAGGATTCACGCCGACAAGAGAAGCTTGTGATAACACAATAAAAGTATTCCATTTGTTATATGTAGCTCAGCAAAAACAGATAAAAAGTATATTTATAAGTACAGACGCTGAAAAAGCTTTTGATAGAGTAAGTTGGAAGTTCATGATGGCGGTACTGAGATATGTGGGCATGGATGAAACTATGTTGAACTGGATCTATTCGGACCCTTCGAATGTGAGAGTGAACAGCATGCTGTCGGAAGACTTTTCGATCCAGAATGGAACTAGACAGGGATGTCCCCCCTCTCCCCTGCTGTTCATTTTGACGTTGGAACCCTTTTTATGTAAGACTAAACCCAGATATTAAAAGGTAATAAATTGGTCAAACTCAAATACAAGATATCAGCCTTCGCGGACGACATGCTGTTCACTCTCACCAATCCGATTATCTCACTCCCGAATCTCTTGAGAGAGTTTGAGTATGGAGAATTGTCCAATCTTAAAATAAACGTAAATAAATCAGAGGCAATGGGGGTGGGGCTAGGACAGGAACTGCTGCAACAGCTAAGCTCGAATTTTAGATTAAAGTGGACTAGTAGAGCATTGAAATATTTGGGTCTACAAATAACACCGAAATTCTCCCAGCTGTATGACGAAAATTTTCCTGCACTGATGAAATCTGTACGAACCCTCCTGCAAAAATGGGGTAAGGGATTATTCTCATGGATGGCCAGATGCAATATTGTAAAAATGTCCATCCTACCAAAATTTTTGTACTTTTTCCAAACTTTACCTATATTTATACCACAGAAATATTTTAAACAAATAGACAGCACATTGAAGGAATGCATATGGGCAGCCAAACATTCTAGGATTGAGTAAGAAGGTTACGTCACTACGAAAAGAGGAAGGAGGACTGTCGGTACCAGATATGAGGAGGTATTACCAGACCATACAGCTGGGTAGATTTGTAGACTGGTGTCGCCATAGGAAAACAAAACTATGGCCAATCATGGAACAGGCTCAATTTGAAATACCATTGGAAAGAGCTCAGTTTTGTAGCCACTTCTTGATAGCTCCTATGAGATCGCACCCGATCATAGGCCTTACAATCAAAGCTTGTGCAAAAATTTTTCAACAATATAAACTGACAAGAAAATATTCCGCCTTATTCCCGGCTCTGGGAAACCCCAAATTTACACCTGGCTATCAGGACAAAAAATTTAGAGATCTGATGGAAAAGGGTCTTTTCCAGGTAGACCATTTCATGACACCGGAGGGATGGATAACAGAGAGGGAGTTGGTGGACCCCTTAGGGGATTTCCAGTTGGACTGTTGGAGAGCGACTCAGCTCAGACACTTCCTGAGGACTTTACCAAAGCCTAACAAGGTGGTACTACAATATACAAAATTTGAAGAGATTTGTGTACAAAAAGGGACGCTATTACATTCCATATCTAAACTGTACTCAATGTTGGGTGACAATGGAGATAGCTGTCAGCAATTTTTTTTGATTGAGCTATTTTTTTTTGTGACTGAGCTTTTTAGCTAAGATAATACTAACTTATGTTTCGGGGTTTACAGGCAGCATATTTATGGCTGAATATTAATTCCTGCTTAAGTTTGATTGTCAGCCCACCAGCATTCAATATGCTGTCTTATGTTCAATAATTTTTACCTCATTTCTATAGCATTCATAACACTTTTTATTTATATTTTTTTATTAATTTATTGCCAGTCCTGATTTTTATATTTGGTTATTTTTATAATAATAATTTTTTTTACATTTCCTTATATTAACTGTTATATTAATTTTCAACATATTTTTGGTCTGAGGTAATATGAGTGATGCCACTATAGGGCCATTGGTCATGTTTAAATGTTCTGTACATTACCCTGCCATATGGGTTTTATTGCCCTTAATGAACTTTTATATTTATTAATTTAATTAATTTTTTTTAAGCATAATCTGGTTTATCCACCTATATTGCTTTTTATTAATATGGGCAAATTTCCCTGATCAAATATGGCGTCCAATAGCAGATGTTGCTGTCAAGTATTGGTTCACAATCGAGGTGGGCTAATTGTGACTGCATTACTTTACTGCATGATGGCAGCATAATTACAACTTCTTTTGGCCTCGAGGACTGCCTCAATTGTAATATACAGTGCCTTGCGAAAGTATTCGGCCCCCTTGAACTTTGCGACATTTTGCCACATTTCAGGCTTCAAACATAAAGATATAAAACTGTAATTTTTTGTGAAGAATCAACAACAAGTGGGACACAATAATGAAGTGGAATGAAATTTATTGGATATTTCAAATTTTGTTAAATAAAAAAACTGAAAAATTGGGCGTGCAAAATTATTCAGCCCCTTTACTTTCAGTGCAGCAAACTCTCTCCAGAAGTTCAGTGAGGGTCTCTGAATGATCCAATGTTGACCTAAATGACTAATGATGATAAATAGAATCCACCTGTGTGTAATCAAGTCTCCGTATAAATGCACCTGCACTGTGATAGTCTCAGAGGTCCGTTTAAAGCGCAGAGAGCATCCAAGATACTGTTGTGGAGAAGTTTAAAGCCGGATTTGGATACAAAAAGATTTCCCAAGCTTTAAACATCCCAAGGAGCACTGTGCAAGCAATAATATTGAAATGGAAGGAGTATCAGACAACTGCAAATCTACGAAGACCTGGCCGTCCCTCTAAACTTTCAGCTCATACAAGGAGAAGACTGAGCAGAG
Organism: Pelophylax lessonae; assembly: GCF_965119305.1. Classification (NCBI taxonomy): domain Eukaryota; kingdom Metazoa; phylum Chordata; class Amphibia; order Anura; family Ranidae; genus Pelophylax; species Pelophylax lessonae. The sequence goes on from NC_138772.1 coordinate 449,236,529, forward strand.
ATGCAGCCAAGAGGCCCATGATCACTCTGGATGAACTGCAGAGATCTACAGTGGGGTGGTAGACTCTGTCCATAGGACAACAATCAGTCATATACTGCACAAATCTGGCCTTTATGGAAGAGTGGCAAGAAGAAAGCCATTTCTTAAAGATATCCATAAAAAGTGTTGTTTAAAGTTTGCCACAAGCCACCTGGGAGACACACCAAACATGTGGAAGAAGGTGCTCTGCTCAGATGAAACCAAAATCAAACTTTTTGGCAACAACGCAAAATGTTATGTTTGGTGTAAAAACAACACAGATCATCACCCTGAACACACCATCCCCACGGTCAAACATGGTGGTGGCAGCATCATGGTTTGGGCCTGCTTTTCTTCAGCAGGGACAGGGAAGATGGTTAAAATTGATGGGAAGATGGATGGAGCCAAATACAGGACCATTCTGGAAGAAAACCTGATGGAGTCTGCAAAAGACCTGAGACTGGGACGGAGATTTGTCTTCCAACAAGACAATGATCCAAAACATAAAGCAAAATCTACAATGGAATGGTTCACAAATAAACATATCCAGGTGTTAGAATGGCCAAGTCAAAGTCCAGACCTGAATCCAATGGAGAATCTGTGGAAAGAACTGAAAACTGCTGTTCACAAACGCTCTCCATCCAACCTCACTGAGCTCGAGCTGTTTTGCAAGGAGGAATGGGCAAAAATGTCAGTCTCTCGATGTGCAAAACTGATAGAGACATACCCCAAGCGACTTACAGCTGTAATCGCAGCAAAAGGTGGCGCTAAAAAGTATTAATTTAAGGGGGCCGAATAATTTTGCACGCCCAGTTTTTCAGTTTTTTATTTGTTAACAAAGTTTGAAATATCCAATAAATTTCATTCCACTTCATGATTGTGTCCCACTTGTTGATTCTTCACAAAAAAAATTACAGTTTTATATCTTTATGTTTGAAGCCTGAAATGTGGCAAAAGGTCACAAAGTTCAAGGGGGCCGAATACTTTCGCAAGGCACTGTAACTGGATACTTACCGCTATTGCAAGAATTGGCATTGAGGGAGCACTGCTACCAGAAAATTACAGAAAGGTTATCACTGTTAACTGATTCCTGTAACTGGTTCCTGCATGATTGATAACGAGGGTTATCTCCTCTTTCATGCACTGCATTAAATTCTTAAGTAAAGATCCCAACTCCTTTTTAACTAGTTTGTCGAAACATTCCTGACAGGGGGGGTCTGCTCCAAGAAGCTGGACAACTTTCTTTTGCAAGATGCGCTTTTTTTCTCCTCAGAAGCTGTGCTGCAAGATGACTTGGGAAAACAGTCAAAAAGGAACAAAATAATTATTTTGACTTACTTTAGAGCCTTCCTGTTGTACAGGATCTGTAGGGCAGACGGATGCACTGGCTTTTTGACACGGTTTACCCCTCTATAGAACATACACAGCAGCTATAAATAATCATGCCAGGTGCCCTTGAGACTCTGGCCCCTCCCCCAGGTTCTCTTGCAGTATGTATAGGTGGATGGAAAAAATGTTCACAACCTACCACCATTGCAGTCGCTGTTTTTCCTCCCTGGCCCTTGGTAGCCTCCCGCTGTATCGCGAGATTTTGTCCGCACATCCTGGACCGGAACTGGTTAATCTTCAGGGTCCAAGCATTAGTCTCCATGACTGAAGCTGCATCTCCTGAAAGTGGCATCACTATCGCTGGAAGCCCTAATTTGAAAGTAACATCAACGACCACCAGGACCGGCTGCCGAAACAAGCCAACTAGGAAAGAGTCACCATGCAGATCCATGGTCTCCCCTACCTACCCTTTGTCTCTCGAAACCAGCACTCTGACACACATTGGCAGCGCCACTGCATGTACGATGTCTGGGGGCCAACAAAAATGGGCTGGCAGCAAGGTAGGGAGGGAAAACTGGCAACCTACAAAAGAAGGAAAGCTTACTAAGGCTTCATGTACATTACAGCTCCTACATTCAAGTGTAGGAGCTTTTGGTGGGGTTTTTTTTTTTTTTTCGCCAAAGCTTCTAAACTCAACTCCATAGAAGCCTATGTATCAATGTACACATAGGTTTTTACCAGAGTTTAGAAGCTGCTGCTGTTAGGAGAGCAGCAAAATCATGGCATCATTTTGCTGCGTTATCCCATGGCTGGCAGTCAAAGTAGGCTTTGTGTACATGAGGTCTAAGCCTGGACTCCTGAGGGGATGACTGAAGCCTCTCCAGTGGGAGAGAATCCTCTGGGCAAAGTAGAGAACATGACAGGGGGCAGAATTCCTAATTTTCTCCTACCATCCCTGGCCAGGCTGCCTTCTGGTCCACTGTCCTGGTCACAAGGAGTAGCAGACACCCTGCAACTATCATGACAGCCTAAAAAGCATTAGATAAAACTAGTGCTGCTCCTGTTTGGCCAGAGGAAACACAATTAAATAAGGCACAAGGGTGAATGGTTTATTTTTTTTATAATAGTGGATAATGTTTTTCCTGATTGCAGGTAGGTGGAGCCATCTCTCAGCGTTGTTCTGGAAGATTACCTAAGAAAACTTTAATATATTTTAGCTTATCAGTCCTTAGATGTAGTGGCTGCAATTTTATTTATTTTTTTACAGGCCAAGTACATTTTCAGAAAATATCTCCTTGATCTTACTAGAAATACAGTATTCTGTCACCTCCTGGGACCTGAACAGATATCAAAATATGTCATCTTCCTTTCATGTTATTTTTCGTAAACTACTATTTCCCCTGTCCCAAGCATGTATTGGAGAAGAATAGAGAAAGACATGGTTGAAGTCTTGTCCCAGGGAAAGAACCAGTACCCCTCCAAAGATACAGCAGAGTAAATTCCGTATAATCCTTTTCTTTGAGGTTTACTGACAGACCGCTTCAAGTCTTCATACAATTGGGTATTACGCTGTCACTGTTCAGGAGTAGGACTAGGCGGAAACCTTTTAGGTTATGCCCCTGGGGCAGTCCCAGAGGGTATACTATCACTTCCTGCTGTAGGACGCCAGTTTGGAACAAGCAGTGTCAGAAGAACAAATAACAACCCCAACAGAGGGGCAGGTGCTGTGTCTGTCATTGAACCTCAGAGAAAAGGATTTTACGGTAAGACAAAAATCCAGTTTTCTCTTTCGTTCACTGACAGACAGTTTCAAGTCTTCAGACTATTGGGATGTCCCAAAGCAGTGTCAACATGAGGGGTGGGGGGAAAAAAAAAAACAACACAAAAAACGCAGAATTCCCAACAAGGCTAAACATAGCCAACCAGGTAACAACAACAGGAGCTCAACTAGGAACAACGAACTTACCACCAGGAAAAATTTTCACCCTCAAGAAGCGGAAGTCTCCACAACCGCAGCCTCCAAAACTTTTTGGCAAAACGCCACATCCGAAGATGCAAGTACATCCACCTTATAACATTTTGTGAATGTGACGACCACATAGCGGCCCTGCACACCTGAACCACTGACGACTGATGACAGGAGGCACTAAGCACCCTCGTCGAATGTGCTTAAACAGGGAAAGGAAGAACCAGTGCCTTAATGGAGTAGGCCTGCACAACTGTCTGCCTGATCCACTTGGAAATGGTCACAGCAGATGCGCCCTGCCCCTTACGAAGTCCATCCGTAAAACAAACAAAGAATCAGATTTCCTAATCTGTTCAGTCACCACCAGGTTCACCCGAATCGCCCTTACCACGTCTAAAGAATGCAAGGCAGTTTCCTTAGGATGTTTTGGCTTAGGACATAGGGACGGTAACAAGGTCTTCATTCAAATGAAACCCCAAGACAACCTTAGGAAGGAAAGCCTGACAGGGTCACAACACCACTTTGTCCCTATGAATCACCAAGTAAGGTGACCAACAGGACAAGGCAGCCAACTCCGACACGCGACGGGCGGACAAATTGCTACTAGGAAAGCAACCTTCTGCGACAGTAAGCAGAGCAATTTCTCTAATATTTTCAAGGGGGGACCTTTGAAGCACCCACAGAACCAAATTGAGATCCCCGGAGTAACCAGGGATCGCACCGTAGGAGCCAGATGGCAAACTTCCTGCACAAAAGTGTGAACCAAGGAGTTTGCCACCAATGGCCTTTGGAGAAAAAATAGCCAAGGCGGAAATCTGGCCTTTGAGGGTGCCCAGAGCCAAACATTGATCTACACCCAATTGTAGAAACTCCAACAAGTGAGAAACAGAAAAAAGGAACAGGGAGAAACCCCCCGAGATTCAGACCAAGTAATGTGCGCCTTCCAAACTTGATGATATACTTTCCTGGAAGTAGATTTCCAAGCCTTCAAAAGCGTAGGAATCACAGACTCCAACAGCCCTCTGTCTTTCAGCACCTGGCTTTCAACAGCTATGCCGTTAAAGCCAGAGACTGTAAAGCAGGATGAAAGATTGGTCCCTGAGACAAAGATCTTGCCTAAAAGGAAGTTTCCAAGAGACATCTGCTACCAGCCTTACCAGGCCTGCATACCAAGACCGAAGAGGCCAGTCTGGTGTCACCAGAATGACTGGAATTCTTTCCACCTCGATTCCGCGTAGTAGTCTTGACAGAAGTTGTTTCAGAGGAAAGGAGTAAATTAGACGATACTGACCCAAGGGGCCACCAGAGCGTCTGTGGCGTCGGCCAAAGAATCCCGAGACCTTGGTACGAACCTCTGCACCTTCCTGTTGAGACAAGATGCCAGCAGGTCCACATCGGTGATCCCCCACACAAGACACAGGTGATGGAAAACCTCTGGGTGAAGAGACCATTCTCCAGGGTCCAATGTCTGCCGACTGAGATAGTCCGCTTGCCAAATCTCTACCCCCGGAATGTGCATAGCAGAGAGGGCCGAAACATAACCTTCTACCCACCTCAAGATGCCGGCCACTTCTCAGGCCGAAATCACACTCTTTTTGACCCCTTGATGATTGGCATATGCCACAGCTGTAGCATTGTCCGATTGTATCACCACAGGGCATGCCTGCAGACGATACGTCCTTTGAGACAGAAAGACTGATCGTCCGAATTTCCAGGATGTTGATCGGCAACCTGGATTCTTCCCGAGTCCAGGCACCTCGACCTGAACACACTCTCAAGACACCTCCCCATCCAAACAGACTGATCCCCTAGACGTAAAGCTGGGGAGCGGAGCCACCATATGAAAGACTCCCTCAAACCCTGACTCAACAGAATCAGATTGCCCATTGACAGCGGATTCTTGTTCCATTTGATCAGAATCTCCCTTTGCAAAGATCTGGTGTGGAATTGCGCAAACGGAACCGCCTCGAAGGTGGAGACCATCAGACCTAGTGCTTTCATGCAAGTCCTGAGTGTGATCAATGGTTGGACAACAGGAGCCGAACAGCATCCTGGAGCTTCAGAAGTTTTGTCTGAGGAAGAAACACCCAGGCTGGCGCTGAATCCAGCGTCAGACCCAGGTAGTCCAGCTTTGTGGATGGAGACAGTGCTGATTTCAGAAAATTCAGTGTCCACCTGAACTCCTGCAGAGTTCGAACCGTAACATCCAATTTGACTTCTAGAGCCGAGGAAGACTCTGCACGCAGATCGTCCAGGTAACCTAGTACCGCAATCCCCTTCTGCTATAGCAAGGCCAGAATTGGGGCCAAAACCTTTGTGAAAACTCAAAGGAGCTAAAGCGAGACCAAAAGGTAACACCACAAATTGAAAGTGCTCCTCGCCAACGGCAAAACTAAGAAAACGCTGATGCCCTACATATATTGGAATATGAAGTTAAGCGTCCTTGAGATCGATAGAGGCCAGCAGATCTCCTTGATGCAGGAAAGCTACTACTGTGTGGATTAACTCTATCCGAAATCTCTGAACCCACACAAAGTGGTTCAGAGCCTTGAGATCCAAGATCGGACGAACCTTGCCTTCCTTCCTGGGAACTGTAAACGGATTTGAATAAAAACCTTGGAAACGTTCTGACTCTGGAACCAACACAATAACTCCTTGTGCTAACAGGTCCTGCACTGCTCGGTAGAAAGAACCTTGCCGGAGGCCAGGACCGAAACTCGATCTTGTAACCGAACCAAAATCAGTTCGTGGACCTATTTGTCCTGAATGAGCAAGGTCCATGAATCTGGAAAGAAGCAAGTACGTCCCCCCACCCCAGACGTGGGTGAGGGCGCCCTTTCAGGCTGGGGAAGGCTCGTCTGCGGAAGCAGAAGTGCCCGCTTTGGACTTACCATTCCAGGGTCTCTTGCAACCTCCCGCAAAGTTACGCGTGGATCTCGAGCCCTTTTCCTGCGAGACAGCTGGACGAAAGGGCCTCTTATGAGCCGAAAAGAAAGGACCCCACTTACGGCGAGGTTCCTTGCCCTTAGCAGTCTGCGGAAGCAATGTACTCTGTCCAGTGGGGCTATGCCGCGGCCAACCTACCGCAGAGCTAATAGTTGGGTCGCAATCGTAGGCCAGACTGGGAAGACTGCAAGGATCTACAGTATACAGTGCGTCGCCCAGTCCGGCTGTTGACTGTAGTTCACACAGGAACAAAAATAAAGAAAATATTCCATTTAAATAGGAAAAAATGCCAGGACCGCAGATCTCAGCAGAGAGCCAGGTCTTCACTCCTGACTAGGGAGAAAAAAAACTGGAGTCCTACAGCAGGAAGGGATGGTATACCCTCTGGGACTGCCCCAGGGGCGTAACCAAAAAGGTTTCCACCTAGTCCTACTCCTGAAGAGTGACAGCATAATACCCAATGGTCTGAAGACTTGAAGCTGTGTCTGTCAGTGAACGAAAGAGAAATGTATTGTTTGCAGTATTACCAGGTAAAAATAAAGGGAAAAAGGTCTGAAAATTAGGAAAACCATTGTAGCCATTACATCAAAGGACTGGTAGACTGCGATAGAGTAACTTCTTGCTTTGTTTAGTATAGCTACAATTTAAAAACTGTACACAACTATTCCTACCAAGTTCTGTCTATCCCATCAATGTATCTTTGTGGAATGTTTACCTTGAGAGATGCTGTGAAAGCCCATCCTCCCATCTCCTATGCTGTGCTGCTGTGTCCTGTTGTTCCACCTCCTCATATTTGGGCACTTTCAGTGGGAGAGACAGCATTACAAGGCACCTAGGAGACAAGGAACCCCAAAAGCAGCAGCATGGAACATGACGATCACAGATCTTTTCTTCAAACCAGGATGTGTTTGAGCAGGAAATAATCATTTAGAGTAGATGGGGAACAAGACATCCAATGTAGATTTTTGCAGTTATGTCCCTACATTGTATGAAAGCATCCTCTTCCATTCCTTGCAAAGGGTATAGGAGGATACAATAATCTGACCTAGCAATGAGCATCCGCTTTACAATGTAAATGGGTGCAGAGGAATACAGAAGCAAAGAATAAATATTAAATATAGTAACGGAGAGATTGTTTCTAATACAGTCCTCTGTTCCAAAGTGGCATTGGCTGTCTCCTAGTAACCTAATAAACAAACTGCAATAGCAAGCTAAACCACAATAGCTAGGATTACAATGAGAGTACAATATGCTGGCAATGGTTGGTTGTACAAGCTGAAAAGGCAGCCTTGCACTGTGCCATCTGTTACTAGGCAGGTCAGTGCTGTCCAGTCATTTTCAGCTTTAGGATTTCTATTAGGTGCAGTATCCCAAAGCAACCAGTTTTCACTCTGCTGCACAGACCATAACAGGATGCATTCTGATTGGTTGCACTTCAACATTAACACATACGTTTTTGTAATTTAATGGCAACCCAAATGGCAGCCAGCAAAACGTGTTGAAATCCATAAAAAGTATAGCAGCATGATAGTGGGACATCAGTACGCAGGTCCCTGCTGACACATTTTGTGCCACGCACATTCTCATAGGGAACGCCTCCCTTGAGAACGTGTGACACGAAACATCAGTAGGGGTCTGCATTTTGAAATCACATCACTACACCCATGCGTTTGGAGTGGCGGCCCCCATTGTAAGCGCACTTATGTTTTAAAATGCTGCTATACTTTAGGGATTTTAAAGGCATTCAATAAATACTACACTGTATAAGCTTTTTCTGGGCTTCTCACTGGTGAGCTTTTTTTTTACATCTAGTGTGGTGTTTTGGATACAACTCCCCAGGTTACCTATGACAGTTACGGAAGAGGACTGAGCACGGACTATTGATTGATTGATGCTTGCATAAATCCTCCATCTGGTAAGTGCATTATTTGGGTGAAGGCTCATGGATGGAGATTTCCCTATGCACCTTGGTGATACCTGATGAATTTCAGATTATTGTATCTGTTATTTCTGGTGAGCTGATAGCACAACTGTCAACTACACATTGAATGAACTTTCTTATACTAATTGGACTTTTTGTCTCACCTATATATATTTGCATCTCAGGTGTTTTGGGTTTAGTGCCTATAAAATCTTTAATTTTTGCTATAATACCATATTACTTTCATCTAGCGCTGCACATTTCCTGGATTGCATTTATTACAAGGGTTGTTAGAGTCACCTTTTGTGCTAGCTGCTTTTACGATTGGTGCGTCACTTTACACACTGCTATTAAAAGTAACAAGTAGTTTGTCTGAAGCATGGATTTCAGTGTGTTCCTTGTAGAGGTTGCGAGGTTACATTACCCATCAAATCAACAGAAGCACTGCCCTGGCAATCCAAACTTAAAATATCTATCATTCAGGAGACAGACCACCCAAATGGCAGTCTTCTCCAATCAAGGCAGATCTTCCCAGAATTTGCAAAGAGTTACAGATAATTGCATCATCTTAGCGTGAATGATCAATACTTTGAACAGGTCTAATTTTTTTGGGGAGAAGACACTTTCATCTAATATAGTAGCAGGCATGAAATCACAGAGGAAAAGTTTGCATAGTAGCCTGCTGACCTTAGTTTACACAGCAGCATGTGACCTCAGATTTACTACAGACAGCTAGGTCTAAGATAATGGGATTTTTGCCTTAATGTAAAATCCATTTCTCTGATGTTCATTGATGGACACAGCTCCTGATCTTCTTAACCATTGGGTTATACTGCCCCCTACAGGAGTAGGACACTAGGCAGAAAAACAATCTGGCTACGCCTATGGGCAGTTCCAGGGGGTATACTCCCTCTCTCTGCTATAGGTACTCAGTTTGTTACAAGCAGTGTCAGACGAATTACAACTCCACAGAGGGGTAGGTGCTGTGTCTGTCAATGAACATCAGGAAAAAGGAATTTATGGTAAGCCAAAAATCCCATTTTCTCTTTCGTTCATTGAAAGACACAGCTCCTGATCTTCAGAACCATTGGGACGCCAAAAGCAATGTTAACCACGAGAGGAGGGAACAGCAGAAAATTTCCCAAGGCTAGACAGTAGCAACCAGGCAACAGGAGCTCAACCAAAACAACTGGAGCCCATCTGAAAAAACAATACACCCTCAAAGAGGATCAAGTCTTCTAAACAGAAGCCTGCAAAACCTTGTGGCCAAAAGATGCACCAATGCATGTCCTCCACGTACAATGGTAGATCTTCCTAGAAGTAGATTTCCTAGCTTTTAACCGCGTTAGGAATCACAGACTCGGATAAACCTCTATCCTTCAGCACCTGATGTTCAACAGCCAAGGCTTCAAAGCCAGCGACTGCAAAGCAGGATAAAGGATTGGTCCTTGGGACAGCAGATCCTCCCAGAAAGGAAGCTTCCAAGGAACGTCGGCGACCAGCCACACCAGATTAGCGTACCAAGCCCCACAAGGCCAGTCCGACGCCACTACGATAACCTGAATCCCTTCTGCCTCAATCCTGTGTAGAAGTCTTGGCAGAAGCTTGACAGAAAGGAAGGCGTAAATCAGACGATACTGACCCCATGGGGCCAGCAGTGCGGCTGTGGGGTCCGCCAGAGGATCTCGTGATCGAGCCACAAACCTCCACCTTTCTGTTGAGCAGAGACGTCAACAGATCCACCTCGGGGATACCCCACCGGAGACACAACTGATGAAACCCCTCCGGATGAAGGGACCACTCTCCATGGTCCAACGCCTGCCGACTGAGGTCATTCGCCTGCCTGTTTTCCACCCCGGGATTGTGTGCGGCGGAGAGGGCTGGAACAAACCATTATGCCCACCTTAGAATGCTGGCTACCTCCAGAGCCGCCAGGACACTTCGTGTGCCCCCCCCCCCCCCTGCTGATTGGCATAAGCCACAGCCGTGGCATTGTCTGATTAAATGCACACTGGACATCCGTCCAATGATCAAGACAGTCTGATCGCTCCGAGTTCCAAGACATTGATCGGTAGTCTTGACTTTTCCAGTATACAGATCCCCTCCAAGCAGAATGTTCGCTAAGGACGCCTCCCCAGCCAGACAGGCTGGCATCTGTGGTGACCACTGTCCAATACAAGGGGAAGAAGAATTTTCCCAGATGAAGCGCCAGAGAACGAAGCCAACCTATCAGGGACTCCTTCGTTCCCCTGCTCAGCTTGATCTGATTGTCTAGACACCGAGCAGTCTTGTCCCATTTGGCCACAATCTCCCTTTGCAGGGACCTCGTATAGAACTGTGCAAACGGAACCGCCTCAAAAGGTAGAAAACATCAGGCCCAGCACCCGCATGCAAGTCTGGAGGATGACCATCTGCTGGACAGCAGGAGACAAATTGCAGCCTGCAATTTCTGGAATTTGTCCAGATCAAAGAGCACTCTGGCCAAGGCCAAGTCCAGAGTCAGATCCAGATCGTCAAGCTTTGTGGACGGAACCACAGCAGAAGATTCAGAATCCAGCTGAACTCCTGTAGGAGTTTGAATGGGGATTTCCAGGTATTCCACCAGAGCAGGAGACTCTTCTCGCAGAAGGAGATCATCCAAGTAGTCCAGTACCGCGCATTATTAATTTCGTCGACTAAAACGTTTTCGTCTACTAAATTAACACAATTTTAGTCTACTAAAATACGACTAAAACTAAAATGGCATTTTAGTCATAAGACTATAACTAAAACTAAATAAAAAATTGACATCAAAATTAACCACATCCCGCCCGCCCTATAGGCAAATGACGGCGGGATTGTGGTTGCATTATCCCAACCAGACGTCATATGACGGCGGCAGGATGATACAGCTCTGCGCGCCCCCGAACGGCGATCGGTGATGCGTTCGAGGAGTCAGTCTGACTCCCTGCATCTCCAATCTACTGACGTAGGCTCTTTACCATGTGACCAGCCGTGTCCAATCACGGCTGGTCACATAGTAAACAGGAAGAGCCGTTGATCGGCTTTCCTTAGTTCGTGCCTGACAGGCCCCCATTGCCCTCCCCATCAGTGCTGACGGCCAGTGTTCTCCCTATCAGTACTGCCCACCAGTGCCCATCATTGCCATCTATCATTGCCGCCTATCAGTGCCCATCAGTGCCACCTATCAGTGCCCATCAGTGTCGCCCATCAGTGCCCACCAATGCTGCATATCAGTGCTACTCATTAGTGCCACATATCAGTGCCTCCTCATCAGTGCAGTCTCATCAGTGCTCATCAGTGCAGGAAAAAACGTATTTATTTACAAAATAAAATTTACAAAACTTTTTTTTTCAAACTTTTCAGTGTTTTTTTATTTGTTTAGCAAAAAGGAAAAAACCCAGAGGTGATCAAATACCACCAAAAGAAAGCTCTATTTGTGGGGGGAAAATGACAAACTTGGTGTAGGTACAGTGTTGCATGACCGCGCAATTGTCATTCAAAATGCAACAGCGCTAAAAGGGGAAAATTGGCCTGGGCAGGAAGGGGGTGAAAGTGCCCGGTATTGAAGTGGTTAACGCTCCTCTGCTGGCCATTTCTATATCGGCAACACAATTCCATCCAGAGCCTGTAATAATAGCACATTAAAGTTTAAACATGTATTGCACAACCGCATACGCATAAGTAAGGAGCATCTACTACGCTGCTGAAAACTAAACAATTAAGAAAAAGGCTTTTCTTATATTTTTCCCTAATATTTAATGTTGGTAATATATTCAGGTAATATGTGCAATGACATTACAGCCAATGGAGTTTACAGCAATGTTAATTTCGTCAACGAAAACGTTTTCGTCACCGGCATTTTTCAACTGACGAAAACGAGACGCAAAGTATAGCACATTTTCGTCAAATGACAACTATGACGAAAATCCGTTTTAGTTAACGAACGAAAACGAAACGAGAATGTAAGGCAGGGACGTTTACCCAACTTCCGGTTTTCACAGAGCTCCGCCTGTGTGGCGTCTGACATGGCGTGCCCCGTGACGTCCGACGTGAGGAGTGGACCACTACAAGAGAGTCGACTCGAGACCAGTCACCTGACCTTACCAGAGCACTGCAGCACTACAGCCAGACGCGCCAGGCCCGACTCATCACACGGCACTGGCACCCGGCCACCACCACATCCAGAGCAGAGCACCCACTGTGAGTTAACAGCCAGACCAGCTATTACTGCCTCCCTGAGTCCCCTCAGACCACTCGCCACTGACATCCGATTCCGCCATCCATCCAGGACTGTGTGCGTGCATATAGGCCGCTGAGGCCCGCCTGGCCCATCCTGTTCAACAACTTCAGTTCAGAGTCAGACCAGAGACCACCCTTCTGAGACCCCCATCCGGCACTCTGAGCAGCGCTGTGTGCACTCACTGCACTGACTGCAGGCAGCAGCATTACAGGCCTCCTCTGACCATTTAGATGACTAAAATGAGTTTTAAGCCCCGTACACACGTAGCGATTGTCGGCCGAACGATCGGCCGTCTTTTGTCCGGTGCTGTCCTGTCGGTTGAAAAGTGCTAAAGACTGCACACGAATTTTATCAGCCAACAACAGCCGACTGCAGAAGTGATGTCATGTGATGGTTAACTTTCCGTGTGTTTTTTTCTTCTCTGAGCATGCCCAGTCTTGCTCATCTGCTGTTTGTCGGCCAAATTCTGTACTGACTGAGGAACAAGTTCTGGTGGTGGCCGTTCTGGTGTTGGCCAACAAAAATTTTAAAGCCTGCACACCAGATTCTGTTCGGGCGAAAAGTCGCAGTCGGTTGTCGGAAGCATCATACTAACAAGCCAACAATCGGCCGATCGGACGTTGGCCAAAAATATTTAGGACGTTTTAGTCGACTAAAATGTAAGATGTTTTAGTCGACTAAAAAGGTACTGGAGTTTTAGTCGACTAAATACGACAAACTAAAACACTTGCAGAAGACTAAAATGGGACTAAAACTAAAATGCCATTTTAGTCCTAAGACTAAAACTAAATTGAAATTTGCTGCCAAAATTAACACTGGTACCGCGATCCCCCGTTGTCGTAACAATTCTAGCACTTTTGTGAAAACCGGGAGGATCAGAGGCGAGACCAAAAGGTTAACGCCACAAACTGATAACTGGTGACCGGCGCATATTGGAATGTGAAGGTAAGCATCCTTTGAGGTCGATGGAGGCAAGAAAATCCCCCTGATGCCACCACCGTGCGAATGGACTTCATCCTGAACTTCTGCACCCACAGAAAGCAGTTCAGCACCTTGAGGTCCAGGATTGGACGCACCTTGCCTTCCTTCCTGGAAACGGGTTTCAGTAAAAACCCTGAAAACGTTCCGAATTTGGAACCGGGGCAATCAACCCTTGAAGCAACAGATCTTGTACCACCCCAAACAGACTTCGTAAACGGTCTGGGGACAGGCGCAAGTTGGAAGGAAAGAACCCTGCCGGGGGACAAGAGTGAAACTCGATCTTGTAGCTGGACCGAATTACTTTGTGGACCCACTTGTCTTGTACCAGGGAAGTCCACGGGTCCGGAAACCAACGAAGACGCCCCACCCCCGATACGGGTTAAAGCACACCTTCATGCTGAAACAAACCACAGAAGACCGCGCAGGTGTATAGAGTCCAACAGTCAGAGGTTGGGTGCATGTCAGACCCGCAATCCCGGCAGCTGTAAACTTTTGAAGTAGAAGACTACACTCCAACTTGAAAAATGTAATAATTTATTGGTAAATCCAAAAATCCATGGTGGACAAAATTATCAGCGACAGGAGACAAGACAGACGCGTTTCACAAAATCAAATTCGCTTAATCAGTTATGATTAAGCAAATTTGATTTAGTTAAACGCAGCAACTATGTCTTGTCTCCTTTCGCTGATAATTTTAGAGGATTATAGAGGATTTGTGGCTAAACGGTGGTGGTGTCACTAGAACTTTATTCATTGAGAAATCTATCAAGCACCTTGATTGATTTTTGCTCACGGCTTGACCCATGTTTTAGTGGACTTTTTATGCACTTTACTTTGGAATGCACTTTATGGACACTCAATATATTGCAGTTTAAGAGAAAGATTTATTTATACGATGCACATTGTCACTTTTATTGTTTATTGAATTTATACAGCGCTGTATATACATATTTTGTACAGTTTTACTCCCGCAAGTGAGGGAGGTCCTATATAGCTGCTGTTTACCTACACATTTTTTACTTATTTATTGTCCCAATTTTATTGGGTCTGAGCACTGCATCACTTTATATTTAATTGCGCTGATTATTTTTTGCACATCACAGATAAACTGCAGCCCCTGGACCAGCTGGCCTGACAGCCAAGCAAAGGTAGGGGGGGAGCTATTCTCCCTCCAGGTCACGGTGTAAAAACTAAGCCCACTCGGTCAGAGTTTGCAACCCCAGGGCAATGATGAGTGCCGAACCAGCCAGAGTGTACATATACTGAGGGCAACAGCCTCCGCCTTCTTGTCAGTCAGGTCCTTAAAGCCCAGTGACTTCAACTAGAATCATGGTTGCCTTGTTCAATAGGGAAACCGGAGGGTCCACCACCAGTGGAACAGTCCACTCCTTAATAAGGGACTCCTCATAGGGGGTAACACCTAGAAAATCGCTTAGGGACCACAAGCGAACACTTTAGCGACAATTCTGTCAAAATAGGCAGGGAAAGGAAACACCTTTGCTGCTCTGGATGGTTTGTAAGTGACAGAGGGAACCTGCGCCTCCATCGCAGCTGCGTCCTCCATCTTCCAGGTCTCATGCACCAATACAATCAGTGCTTCCACCAGCGCTTTTTTTGTGTGCGGTTGCAGACGTGGAGGAATCCTCCTTACTATCAGAGGATTCCGGGCACGTGGTTGGTGACCCACGTCTGCCGAATCAGATTCAGGACCTGATGAGACAGATGAGGCAGGGGGAAGGCATGGGGTGCCCAAAGGCCACCTCCACCCAGGACACAAAGGGCTCCAGGACCGCAGTCAGTGCACTGATGGATGATTGGGACCCAGAGGGCCCTGCAACCTCAGAGAGGGGATCAGGTGGGGAGATGTGCTCCAAAGACTCCATGAGTCACCAGGGAGACCTGTGAAACACTGCAAAGGGACAATCCCCACCATGCTGCCAGCACCCCCAGGTCGCCAGGCACAAAGCACCAAGCAATTCTCAGCAGAGGGGGAGAAGATCCCACCAGACTGACCACCTAGCAGAAACCGGCACCTGTAGCCACCAGGATATTCTGCACTCCACATGCGGCAATCAGGAAGTGAAAAGATCCAGGAGTCAGCATCAGGGGATGGGCTCCCACCGCCGAAATCACCATGCACAGGGCTTCACTGTCATGGCCACCGCTATTTTCAATGGCAAACCACTGCATAATGGCCGCCAGACTAAACAAACATTGCCACCGTGCATAGACACAGACTACAGCAAAATAGCAGCCCCACGAGGCTCCTAGGAGGGATCCCTAGGCATCAAGGACAGGTCCAGGTAGGACAGGGGACCCTGGCAGGAGCCCCCCTACCAGGTACAACCCCCATCCGGCCCCCATCGCCAGCATAGTGCCCTGCCCACCCCCCCCCCCCCTGGTGGTGGACCAGACCACCCACACAGCCCCAGCATAAGTGGAAGGGGGGGGTAGGATGGGGGTCAGATGAAAGGGGGGTGCTTGACAGGAACCCGGGGTTCTGACCGTCCCAAAGAGGGGCCCATGTCCACCCCAAAACCCTCCAGGGAGGGACAGTTGCAACTCAGGCCAAGGCCTTGTCGTATGCGACCTCGCTAGGTGTTTAACTCGCAAGTCAGCCCCCGTCCAGTAGGGCTATGTTGCAGCCGACCTAGCGCAGAGCTGAGGTCTGCACGCACTCGCCAACCAGACTGGGGTGACCACAGGATCTAGATTATCCAGCCAGTCGCGAAGTCCAGCAGTTGATTGTAGATCCCACAGGGGGAAAAAACAATTATTTGCCAGGGCTGGAGATCCCAGCAGTGCCTATAGCAGAGAGGGAGTAAACCCCATGGGACTGCCCAAATGCATAGCCAGATTCTTTTTCTGCCTAGTGTCCTACTCCTATAAGTAGGCAGTATAACCCAATGGTTATGAAGATCAGGAGCTGTGCCAATGAACGAAAGAGAAATTCAATTTTAACCACTTCTGGCCCGGAAGGTTTTACCCCCTTAATGACCAGGCCATTTTTTTGCGATACAGCACTGTTATTTTACCTGACAATTACGTGGTCATGCAACGCTGTACCCAAATAAAATTGATGATCCCCCCCCCACAAAATAACTGGATTTTTGACTTGCTGTAAAATACTTTTCTCTGAAGTTCATTGACAGACGCAGCTCCCTATTCTTCTTGACCATTGGGTTATGCTGCCCTCTACAGAAGGACACTAAGCAGAAAAAAACTTTATCATGCCTATGGGGCAGTGCCTGCAGGCATACACCCACTCACTCTGCTATAGGATTCAGTTTTGTTGCAAGCAGTGTTTAGAAGAAAAAACCCCATCCCACTCAGAAATAGAGAGGCGGGTGCTATCAGTCAATGAACTTCAGAGAATAGGATTTTACGGCAAATCAAAAATCCAGTTTTCTCGATCATTTATTGATAGACGCAGCTCCATATTCTTCTTAACCACTTAAGCCCCGGAAGATTTTACCCCCTTCCTGACCAGGGGGTATTTTGCGATTCGGCACTGTGTGACTTTAACGGACAATTGCGCGGTCGTGCGACGCTGTATCTAAACGAATTTGGTGTCCTTTTTTTCCCACAAACAGAGCTTTCTTTTGGTGGTATTTGATCACCTGTGCGATTTTTTGATCATGCGCTATAAACAAAAAAAAAAAAGAGCGTAAATTTTGCAAAAATAGCAATATTTTTCACATTTTTTTTATATGAAATTCCCCCCAAAAAAATGTAAAATCAAAATTTTTAACATTTTCGGCCAATTTGTTTTATGCTACCTATGTTTGGTAAAAAAAAAAATCACAAAAAGCGTATTTTGATTGGTTTGTGCAAAAGTTATCTTTACTAACAAAGGGAAAGATTTTTGTCTTTTTTTTTTTAACACGTAAAGGCGGCGATCTGCGATTTTTTTTTGCGGTACAGCGACATTGCGGCGGACAGATCGGACCCTTGACTGACATTTTTGGGGTTACCAGTGACATTTCTACAGTAATCAGTGCTATACATATGCACGGTTACTGTAAAAATACACTGGCAGTGAAGGGGTTAACTTTTTTGAAAGGGAGGGGCTATGTGTGTCCCTAGGGGCGTGCTTTCTACTGTGATTGGCTGTGGCTTCAGATGTATGAACAGTGATCAACGGTTCTACATAGTAGAACCGTATGATCATCCTTCATACACAGGGGAGAATGACAGGCAGCTTGTTTACACAAGCCGCCTGACTTTCTCCCTCTCCCCCGACGATCGCAGAGTGACCGGCGGACATCGGGTCCACCGGTCACACGCGCGGGGGGGGGGGGGGTGCGGGAGCGCGCCTCCGGAGGCGCGCGCTCGCTCCCTAGACCCTCACAGGCTAGCGACGTAGACCTACGTCGCTTTGCCTGTGAGGAGCTGACTGCCGACGTAGATCGGCGTTAGACAGTCGGCAAGTGGTTAACTATTGGGACGTCCCAGCAGTATTTGCATGAGGGTTGGGAACACAATGCAGAAAAGAACGCAATTCCCCAAAGGCTAAAAACTTAGCCAACCAGTAAACATGGAGCCTGCAAAACCTCATAGCCAAAAGAAGCATCTGAGGTGCAAACACATCTACTTTGTGTATTTTAGTGAACGTGTGCACAGACGACCAACTTGCCACCCTGGCAAAAAGCTCAAGAAGCACTCAGCGCCCTAGTAGAATGTGCCTTCACAGGGAAAGTTGGAACCTGACCCTTCAGTGAATAAGCATGTACCACCGTCTGCCTAATCCATCTGGATATGGTCACGGCCGACGCAGTCAATCACTTTTGAGTTCCATCCGTGAGGACAAAAAGTCGGATTTCCTGAAACATTCAGTAGCCGCCAGGTAAACCCCAATTACCCGAACCACATCCAAAGAATGCAAGGCAATTTCCTTGGGATGCTTGGGCTTAGGACAACCGCAGTGAGCTGGTCAGGATGGAAGCCCGTCCCAGCTCTAAGTTTTAATGCGGCAGAAAAAAATAAATAAAAGTCTGAGCCGCACATCATAAAAGCAGACCTGAGTGAAAGGATAAATGGCAGCCTCAGCTCGAGCTCTGGCCAGGCCACACCTCCACTGCATTTCGCTGCGTCGAAGCTTAGTAATGATTAAGTTCCAGGGGCAGCACAAAACATGTTGGGGTGGGGCCTGGCCAGAGCCCAGTCTGAGGCTGAAATTTTTACTTTCAGATGGGTCTGCTTTATGATGTATGGCTCAGACATTTTTTTTTTTCAGACATTCACCTGTCCCAGGATCCTGCACTGTCTTCACTGGTCCTCTGTCTTCTTAACCGGCTGCGCTTTGTGAACAGTCCTGCAGGCTCCTGTGATGTGCAGAATGGGTAGGGGTATGTATAATTAAAGAGATATAGCAAGTCCCTGGGGTGACCTAGCTTGGACCCCATGCATTTCCCTTTCTTTTTTTTAGCCCTCCCCTACTCCAGGAATGCCTCATAGGTTCTTCCTCACATTTATACTCCACTGTCTACACACTCAAATACCTTATGCCCTCCTTTAGAACTGGTATGCTTACCTAATCCTACCAGGCAGGCCACAGGACTCACACATGACCCTCCAATGCTTCTATTCCATCACTTGTAACCTTAACCCATACCACTTCCCTGGTAGCTACTCCCAAAGGATTATTTAAGAGCAGGAATGGCAAACCTATGGGATGTGTGCCCACAGCTGGCAAAGAGAGCCGTAGTCTTCTGAGCAGCTCTGGCCACACAAAAGCTCCACACACTTCACTAGGATAAAGTGCCCAGTGTCCATGCACTATCCCTGCATCACCTCTCCTTCCTCTTCCAGATCACACACAGCACTTTGACTCAGAGAACAACTTTTTGGAGAAAACACTGTGGGACCGACTTTAAGACCAGCAGGAAGGGCAGCCAATCACCTCCCTCGGCCAGGGAATGAACAGCCAATCGACTAGCGCAGGAGAAGTGGGTGTTTGCCCAGGGTTTGACTTTGTGCAGCAGCTTCATTCCATTGGTGAGAAAGCCCAGAGACGAGGCTAGAGCTGCTGGTAATGAGCTGTGCCACGTGACCATATTCTGTGCTATGGTGATAAAAAGGTGTGTGGGCAGAGGGCGCATGACTGGCTACATGAGTAACACAGCAGAGGAGGGGGACCAGATGTGTGATGGAGAGGAAAGTGTGGCTATGAGCTGCATGTAGGGCTGTGATGCATGGTGAGGGGATGTGCTATGAGTTACATGAGAATGTGAAGCTTACAGATGTAATGTGGCTGGACAGCAGAGGTGTGAGCTGAAGGCCGATACATGTGCGCTAGAAGTTTACAGTATAATTGCGATGGATGTGGGCACTTTGAAATAAGTTGGTTTTGTGTTGCAGTTTGGGCACCTTGGCTCAAAAATGTTCATCATCACTGGCTTAGGGACTGCCAGGCAGTCACTCGTGCTACAAGAATGTAGGATATTAACATGCTCCGTTGTAACTTAGATGCTGATTTTTTTTTTTTTCTTGAATCACACTTGTATAGGCGATTAAAAAAAAAAAAAAAAAAAAAAAAGCAGCCAGAAGATGGAATTTTTTTTGAGAAGTTTAGCAAAAGCCATCCCCTATATTACCCGTACTGCAGGTGTCCTTAAGACAATTCTGTACTTCGAGAGAAAAAAAAAAAAAGTCAGGCTAACCGAAAACTTTTTCCCCTAAACTCATAATTTTTACACAAAATAAAACGATAACACAATAGATTTTGTAAGTAGGATTTTATTAACAGACCGGGCAGAGAAGCATCCATGGAAAACCTGCAAATACAGAAATCAATCAGTTAAAAATATGCCATAAAACAGGATTCTTTTTCTAACATGTCAATGCAGCATGCCAATTGGCTTGTGGCACACTAATATTACAGATGTTCTAGCTGTCTGACTCACAAAGCATGCCAAGCCAACAAGTGAGATCTATATACTGGTTTTCATTTGATAGTATTGCTGTTCATTGATTGTACTTTACTAGGTATCAGTGTTAGAATGGATGGCTAAAGCAAATTTCTGTGCGCATATACTAGAATTAAAAACACTATGACAACGCATATACAAGTCATACAAACATTTGGGAAACAGAAGTATTAAAGTGGAACTACACTGCATCTGAGCACCAAACCAAAAATGCCATTTTATTTTCAATATTCAAAGCAAACTGCCCAATCCAAACAGGTCTCCATGCTTTATTTTGCTGAGAAATCATTTTGAAAAACACCCCCTGGCATTTCTAGCAGTGGCCATCTTGAGTATGAGCAGGTGATTCATGTAGCATGTACTTTCTGGAATATATCTGCCCTTGGCTCAGGCATTGGCTGAGCTGAGAACCACCCCTCCACTCCTGGGTACTATGACATAATTTGCCTAGGCATGGAAATCAGGAAGTAACAAAAGAAGTGTGAAAAAAAAATGATATACTTCCCTATCCATTTGCTAAACCTAGCAGCATAAGGATTGAAAATCCATGTTGACTGAGCAAGTGAAATTCCACTCTAAATATGTAGCAACATTTAGAGAATAGCCAACAGCATGTGTTAACATACTAGTACTTCTTGATAGTGGAATAAATGACTGCATCACACAATGCACTGTCCCGATATTTAGGCACTGTCCTGATATTTAGGGGATCAATCAGCTTGCCTAGGCACTGCTGCCAGACAATGTCTAAGCAGGGGTAGGGGGGTGAATTCCTTATATTCACCTCATGGGATGTGTGGATGGAGGAATGCTTTTGGTTTTTTTTCAGCCCACTTCATGCATAAAAAAAAATATCCAATGCCAGCTTCCAAATCAAAGCTGGCCAGAGATGGATAGAATTAAAGTTCTTAGGAAAAGTCATACAAAAATTCTCAGAACATTCGAATGTCGTTCTAAAGATTTAGTTTGCCTTTAACATTTGATTTTGTAAATATGGACTTAACCGAATGAAAACATTTTACAACCGGCTTCTTCAAATTTTCTCATCACTGTGGTTGAAAACGAACATCCATTTGACCCACTAATTTAGAAAAATTGTTTTTTTTCCAAACATTCTAAAAAATTTTGTTCAAAATTCTAACCATCTATGGACCAGCCTAATGTCTAGCACATGCGGCAAGTTTTTTTTTTTTGCTCAACGGGGGGGGGGGGGGGGGGGGAATCTAGAGGTCTCTGTACTATGCGCTGTGCCATTGTGTTCTGACAAGAGGCTGATCGGTTGCTGGTTTTCCAGCATGCTTGCTCAACAGAAACGGGGCGCAAGACCTGTACACACGGGCTGAAAAGTCAGCCGGTTTTGGCCAATATTCGGCCCGGTGTTGCAAGTATGCGTCCTAGTTGCCTGCACTTTATAGACTTAGATGGCGAGGGGTTAGTGCCCCCATCAGGTTTCTACTGCAGTCTATGGATCTACTGGAGAATTCTCCTCGATTGTAAAAAAGATAAACAAAAAAAAAAAAAAAGCTAAGTGCTGCAGGAATCTTTTCTTTATTAAACCATAACTTTCAGAACAGATGCCTTTAACATTAGAACTGAGCATTTTTGAGAAACTTTAAGATAAAAGTTGTACCTGCAAGCTGTGATTGAGAAAATATTCCATTTGTTAAAAAAAAAAAAAACACTCTTGTATAAGGCCAGACATACAC